>NW_006239170.1:985066-1002617 GCF_000226075.1 Solanum tuberosum
TTTTTTAAAATAAGCTTTAAATTTACTTTTTCATCAAATTTTTTTTTTATTTTTTCAACAAAAAAGTTGTAATTTGAAACTGGTGGAAAGTTTTGGAAAATGTTTTCCTTGATTTTTGAAGGGAAGTCATTTTCCTTGAATTTGAGGAAAATGAGTTGATTTGAAAAACATTTTCCAAAACATTTAACCCAACCAAACATGAGAAAATTGGAAAACATTTTCTGGAAAATGTTTTCCTTCATACCAAACACACCCTTAATGCAAAACCTATAAAATATTCATCTTTGTAAAACAATTCTTCCACTTTATAAGGTGTAAGAAAAACTTCCACTTTACAAAGTGTAACAAAAACTTACGCTTTACAAAGTGTAAGAAATAGTTTCGTTTTACGATGTGTAAAAAATAGTTTCGTTATATATTAAAATACACATGTTATGAGACTAACGGAAAACGTTTGAAATATTGCATAAAACGAATTTTTTTTCTTCCACTAAGCCTATTTTAGTTACTTACTAGAATAGTGACTTATTTTGATCACTTTTATCTTTTTGTGGCTTATTTAGGTTCCGGACTCTCTAAACGCCATAACTTTCCAAAATCATAGTAGTACTTTTAAAATATTAAACAACAATCCAATTAAGTTTTCTAGTGAAAAAAACATTAGACATTTCATCTTTTGAAATCAACATTTAGAGATTTTGTCTTGCAGATACCTTTGTTTGAATTTGTTATTTATTGCGTATGACTAGGGATGTCAAATGTACGGATTGGGTTGAAATTAGAGATATGAAAATAGGTTGAAATAGAAATTGGGTTGGATCTTGACCTGCTCAAGTTTACTTTGGGCTCAAATGGGTTGGGTTTAAATGGGCTAAAAAATGGGGTGGGTCTTGACCCGTCCAATTTGACCCGATTAATTTCAATAATTTTAACATAGCTATATTTAACTTTTATAATCACAATTCGAATTTCAGCTCAAGAATTTTTATTTTTTTTAAAAGTAACAAATGGATAGATAAATCCTAAAAGATGTTAAATAGATAATAATTCATATCTTTAATATAGGAACATATCTTAGTAAATAATTTTAAAACGGGTTGAAATTGGAGATTGAATTGAGCTCAATTGAGGATTCTCTTAAAATGGGTTAGACTTGAATGAGTTGAGATTGAACCCAATTCAAATTATCTTGAGCTCAACCCTTAAAATTCTGGACGGGTTGGACAGATTACTTATGTTTGGGTTCATTTTTGACACCCCTACGTATGACTAATTTTTTAGATGTTCTCTATGTCTTGAACCTCATAATTGGCTTCTTATAAGTCATCATGTGTACTATGTCTCTCTGTTCAAACATCATTTAATATCAACAGACTTTCTTACAACATCAATAACTATTACTACGCCTCAGTCCTAAATGAACTGAGGCTGCCTATATGAATTCTTAATTTCGTTTAAGCTCATTCATATCATTAAACAGAACGTTCTTTGAAAATCTCCAACATTTTACACCCGCTTATCTACACAAAAGCTAAAAATATATTTCTAAAATAATTTTTGGTGTGTGTGTTGGACAAACTACTACATATGCAGTTAGCTTACCTGGATGGGATGCTTCTTTCTCGAAGAGTGAAGGTAAAGACCAAGACATTGAAAATTCTGAATTTGATCGTACTTTCCCCAGGTCAAACGGCTATTGATCCTGGCCCGATGAGAAAAGGGTTAAACTCATACTTGCCTCAACCTAATCTACTTGGATCCCCAACACATTCTATTAAGGCATTTATTCCCTTGATAAAAAAGAAGAGTTCAACTAAAGTAATCTCTAACAGTGGTTGTTCTTTGCACCTAAACTTGTGGCTTCTTTCATTAAAGATAAGTGTGAGCTAATTTTCTCGCTAAACCCCTATCCCACCAGTCTTTCTCCTTTATGGGTCTGGATCTTTCGTATCGTTTCGATCGTCGTGTCCAATCGGGAACAAATAAATAAATAAATGTTCTTTTGGAAAAATGTATAATAATACATCTATCAAGACGAAAGCCAAAGGTGAATCTCGCAGGTGGACATACCGAACTGAAATAAGATTTTCAGATTGACATCTTGATACACTAATTTACATAGTTAGCATTATACGTATATAGGGAAAAGGCATAAATTCCCCCTCAAACTTGTACCGAAAAGTCAGTTTCACACTTCAACTATTATGACGACCTATTATACACCCTTACTATTTAAAAGTGAATTTAATACCACTTTGAGACATATAACACCACTCTTACAGTATGTGGTGTATTACACTCGCTGCCACGTCAGCGCCACATCAGCCCCACGTCAGCTCCACATTATAAATTATAATTTTTTATATTTTTTTCTTTATTAATTAACATTTTTTTGTTAACTTTATTTTACATTAATTAATCCCTAACAAATTATTAAAATTCTCTAATAATCATATCTTCTTCCAATCTAAATCCTACCCACTTTTATCCCTAATCTGACTAGAATAATTATTCATTTGAAGTTATATCACAATTCTCTTTGTCTTCTCCGGCGAAGAACAATCAACCTATCACCACCACAAACCTATCTCCATAACGTCATCCCCTCCTATTTTCCCGACAACCAACCCATCTCCAACAAAGAACAACCACCAAACAGCTACCCAAAACTCCAAATCAGTCATTGACGAACACCGAATCAAACCCCTTTACCTTACCCCTTTTCGATTTTCTTACTTTTAGTTTTTATTGCAGGTGTTTCGGCGAGCTCAAAGCTTCAACCGTGGATCTAATGATGTTTCAATGAGCTTCGTTTTTAGATCCATGACGTTTGACTAAGTTTTGTGCTTCCAAATCTAAACAACCAACAAATAAGGCAAGTGGGCGTCTTAATATGCACATACAAATATATGAATACACAAATGAAAAGAAATCAATTTTAACTATAAAAAAAAAAAAGGCAAGTAGGTGTATTATATGCATGCCTACAGGCTACAAGTATATTTGGGGGTTTTATGGTTGAAGGCTTTGCTTGTATTTTGCTGAAAATTTGAAGGTGAAAGTGGAAAGATTAGGAGAACAAAGTCTCGAATTCTTAGAATCATTGTGAAATTTCAATTAATTTTTTTTCTAGGTATAATGATGAAATTGAGTGAAAAATTGTAGAAATGTGATAAGAAAAATGAAATTAAGTGACAAATTGAAAAATTGTGCAAAGAAAAATATGAAGAAGAAAAATTCTGAAGGAAAATAAGAGAAGAGGAACATGAAAAAGGAGAAAACAGGGTTTGGGGGTTAAAAAAAGTTACTTTTTTTATTTTATTTTCAACTTTTATTTTTATTTTAAATTTTATTTCCATGTCAGTTTTGAGGTGGTATTAATTACACTTTGAACAAGAATAGGTGTGTAATACGTCGTTATAATAATTGAAGTGTGTAACTGATTTTTCGATACAAGTTAAAGAGGATATTTATGCCTTTTCCCTACGTGTATATATTGATGCATGAATGTGAAAAAAGGTACACTGCTACTGTAACTCAATATAAGAAACGAAAACAATAGCAGGGGAAGGATGAAAATATATTGTCTGAACATCTATAATTGCAACATGTCTACCAAAGGAAAATTAACTGCACAACATTTATATGTTAAAAACATTATCTCAGCCCCATTCTTCTTTGTCAAAAGATTGGTTGCGTTTGAAATTCTGTCGATCCTCCTCACAAACACATCATTTAAGCCCAAAAATTCAACAGCACGTAAGTTTAAAGGACCAAAAAGATATACGAGGACATCAAAGGGTTCAAAAGATGAAAAGTAAACATACGAAGAAATCAAAGGGTTCAACATCTACTATATATCTACATAAAAAATACTTTCTCCGTTTAAAAAAGAATGACCTACTTTCCTTTTTAGTCTGTTTAAAAAAGAATGACCTCTTTCTTTTTTTGGTAACATTTTAATTTCAGTTTTTCACGTGGCATGTTTAAGGCCACAAGATTAAAGGGCAATTTGTACATTTGACATAACTTTAATTTAGGATCACAATATTCAAAAATCTTCTTTATTTTCTTAAACTTTGTTCCAAATCAAACTAGGTCATTCTTTGTGAAACGGATGATTGACCCATCATATCATCCGAAGAAACAGAAAATACCAAAAAGTTCGAATTCACAGCTAATAACATTGATTCAATTGGCATTGACATAATAGGAATATTTCGTCTATTGTCCCGGCCATTGTAGCACGTGTGTTGATCAGGGCATAAGGGGCATGATGACTTGACGTCATCCTCACCTTCCTCCGACTTATCACCGGCAGTCTGTTCAGGGTTCCAAACTCAACGATGGCAACTAAACACGAGGGTTGCACTCGTTGTGGGACTTAACCCAACACCTTACGGCACGAGCTGACGACAGTCATGCACCACATGTGTCCGCGTTCCCGAATAGTACATTTTATCGCTCATGAAACAACTACAATAACGGTCACAATATATTGAACACATAAAACTAAAAAGGGCTATGTCATTGCCTCACTTCTACCAGCAGACATAGAGTGTTTATCTTGAAAGTAATATCATTATTCCAATAACAATATCATTAACACTGCAAAATCAGAGGCCTCGCTTTTCTTTATATACTGCAATCTCACTGTTAAAAGACACGAATTTGAAAAGCATACAACTCAATTTATTTTAACAAGTTCAAAACAATTCTTATTCCAACACAATGCACACCAAAAAAAAAAAAAAAAGAGAATCAAATGGAATAAGTAAGATGGACAGACACGGTTGGTATTATCATATTATTAAAGTTGCTAATGAAGAAGGAAAATATATGATACTACATTAAAAATTATCTTTAGCGGCAATTAACTAACGCTAATAGCTTAATTACCACTAAAATGTATTTTTAGCAGCAATTAGCACTCTTTGTATATGTCCTTGCCTTTAGCGACATTAGATCTAATGACACTTAACTAATGCTGATGAAGACTTTAGCACTCTTTATTAATGTGTTTATTTATTACTGTTAAAAGTAGTATACTACTAATTGATTACTAGAGTGTGAGATATATGTTACATACTCGAAACAAAAACTGAAAAGACAACAATAATAAAAATAATATAAAGCCAGATGAACAGACCAAAACGCTCAGTCATCTCTTTTAATTAATTTTAAGTTTCGAACAGTTACTGTGTGAAAGACTTTAAGTAGGGGAAGCCGGAAGGGAAAACAAAAGAATAAAAAATATTTAGATGGACAAAATGAAAGGGAAAAGGGCCAAAAAGTGGTGGTTAGGAACAAGGAGTTCATCGGAACTTTTTTGGCAGAAAATTACATTGTATGTACAAGATTGAAATTATTTTTTATATGTATACAATAGATGTTAAATTAAAAATTCCCCTTTGGGTGTTTACTTTTTCATATTTTGAATTCCTCCGTGAAAATCACTACTCGAACATTGAATATGATCAACTAGATAGATATAAATAGATGTTTTGGGCGTTACAGAATTCAGATTAGTCTAGTATATGGTTTCATAGAAGATCAAATATATATCCAATTCTCTGATCTCAAAATGACATAAACAGCGAAGACAAATTCCCACAAAGCAATATAATATGTACACATCTCTCAATTAGCTTCAAAATAAATGGAACTCTTAAATTTAAAACGGTTTAATTTACAATAGCTTATAAGATCCATCAATATATATATCAGTATGATCACAAAGGATTGCTAATATAGAAAACCCAATGTTGTCCATCAACTTGAACAGTGAGATTATGAGCACGAGCGAACAAATTGACAGCCCTTCTCACTCCTCTGTTATCAGCCGCGGTGAAATAGTCATGTCCAAATATAACTCCACCTTCTAAACCGGGCTTCAACAGCTTGAAAGCCCGGTTTATATCGGACCAAGCCGAGTGAAAATCATGTCCGGCATCAACCTCAATCAACTCACCAAACACACCCCACTCACACAGCTTCTCCAGCGCTGATCCGCTGGAGAAAGGCGTGTACACTACGGTCTCCGTAGCGTTCGCCTGCATCACGTTCTGCATGAACTGATACATCAGCAAAACGTCTCCATTTACCATCTTCATGTCTTTCATCCGCAAATGATCTGAAAAACCCGGCCATCCACGAAAATCATCTATACAGACGATTTGAGTGTCGTATAAACCCAACCGACGGGTCAATTCAAACATATGAAGAGCAGATGCACCCAAAAACGTACCTACTTCAATTATGGTCTTGGGTCGGACCTTCCGGATTAAGTTCTCGAAAACCGCGCCGTTTGATCCCCATCCTTTGATCCACTTTTTCCTGAGGAGACTCTCCACGTGTGATGGCGGGAAATTCTCCCACGGAGATGTTCCCTTGAAGACACGTTCCAGAATTTTCCGACGGATGTGTTGCTGTGGAACCGCCTCACCACATACCGCCCCAAAATCACTGTGGTCGCCGCCTAATTCTGTTGTTGCACGGTTAATTACCGTGTTTACATGGGCGACCACAGTGTTTATATGATCAGGTGGGTTGCTATTGTTACGCGTAGAGCTAGACAGATAACCGAGCGAATAAGCTAAAAGGAGACAAAGGAAGTACAAAACGGGTTTAGCAAAAGATGAAATTTTCTTTGATGAGTAACGAAGATGCTGAGGTTCTTGTTTCATGCTAGGCAAATTTACAGTGAATAATTATATTTGATGAAAGTATTAAAAGCTTGGAAATTTTTTTGGGCTCTCTACCTATTTTGTTGCTACAATTTTACTTATGGTTGAATAATTAATGATTATTTTGTTTGCTTGCTTATTGTACTTTCTCTCTTTTTCTTATATCTGAATTAGTCAACTATATTATTAAATTAAATGCAGAGGGAGCCATCTTAAGTTTAGGTGCATTTTTACATTATTATATATTATATAGTAAAAAATTTGTTAGGGACAGTCTCAGTGATCTCATCAGATTTAGCTTCTTAATATTAACTTGCCTATTTTATAATAATTCTTCTTTTAACTTAATTTATTATTAATGTAAATTAAAAAAATTAAGATTTGACTCATTTGCCCTTTTATAATACTCCCCTCCGTTTCAAAATAAGTGAATTGTTGAGAATTTTTCCATAGGTCAAAATAAGTAAATTGTTCGAAGTTCAAGAGAATTGTTGGAATTTTTTTCATTTTTGCCCCTCATTTACATCTTATAGGTGATAATTTCAAGAGAGTTACTTGTTTATATTTATGGTTTTATTCTTGAATTATATTTTCAAGAATAGTTTGAAATATCTAAAAGGGCGAAAGTGGAAAATGATGTTTATTTTATATCCTAAACTTTTTTTTCTTAACAAGTGTCAACAGTTCAATTATTTTGAAATTGAGGGAGGACTATATACTAGTATATTCTTTTGATTAATTAATTTTCTGAGTTTTTAAATTTATTTTTATTTTTTTAAAATAATTCCTTTAATCTTTCATTTTCATAGACTATTGGCACTGCTGGTAGAGCCGGTCAAATTAGGATCATACCAATCATTTCCGAATTATATTAGTAGAAGAAATACTAACTAATAAACATCAAGAGTCTAGTTTTATGAATCACCAAGAATTCATCTATAATTGTCCAACTTCCATTAATTTTATATGAGTTTAGTTGATATTCTTATCTAGAAATAAGTTATTCCACTGTGATAAATTATTCTATCAATAAAGTACAAGTGGTGGAATAAATAATCTCAGGACTGCTTAATACCTCCAACCAAATACAGGGCAATATTTTATCTCTAGGAGTATTATACCTTATGTCTCACACCAAACAACTCATAATTGTATAATTTTATATCAGTTTTCAGACCACATTTCACTTCCTTTGCCTGCAATTTTCAATATTTTAATTTGTCAAATCAGGTTACCTTAAATTGAACATTAATTGTATCTGCAGTAGAAAATATAACTTTATTAGGATAACTTAATTGTTCATATAACAAAACTTATCCAGTTTAAGCAACAAAAAAAAAATGGCAAATTGCAAAATAAATAAATGCTTAAGAAGATGAATTTGTTAATTTTCAATGAAAGAGAAGTATGTTTTTGGTGGGTGTTTGATGGGGTTCACGAGCTTGATGACTCTTTCTTTATAAAAAAAAAGATTGTGAGAAGAAATAGGGTGCATCTGTCGATTTGATTTAATTTTATGTATTATCGATTTGACTTATTGGTTTTTGAATAGGCTAAAACAATAACTAAATCAATAAAATATTTTTTGCTTTATCGATTTTTCGTCTTTAACGGTTCGATTTCGATTTAACCAATAAAAAAATGCTCATAAAATATACATATGACTTTTCCAACAATTTGGCTCAAATATAAGACAATGATGTAACTTTACATAATGCTCATAAAATAGAAACATTAGTCAGTGATATGAGAAAAACTATACAAGTGCAACGCAAATAAAATAACTAGGATAATAATGTAAATTGAAGGCTAAAGGAAAAGGTAGTTATCAATAAGATACATATATTATAGTAGTATTTAATATTTATATAGGGGTAAAGGAGTAAATTACTACTACTTTAATGGATTATCGATTTATCCAATAACCCAATAGTAAAAATTAAAATTGAATTGATAACCCAACATATTTTTTTTATAAAACCATTAAAAATTGTTAACCCAATAATCTAATAGCAATAAACAAATATCATTTTTTAATTCAATTTATTGATTGATTCGATTTTTACACACCTATGAAGAACTCTAATAGCGACAGTTAATTTAAAGGGGATTATATCTTTTTAGGTTAAATGGAATTCTTTAAAAAGATATACAGTAAAGTATTTAATTAATTAAAAGAGAGGTTAATGTTAAAAAAAAACTAGATCTAAATTAGTTATATGTTATAAAGTTTGGCTAATTGGACTTTTATTTATATTTATAAAAAGTCCAAACCTTAAGCTGCTAAAACGTCATAATCTAGTGTGTTTCTTTAAATGTCAAGACTTAAATTTGTATATAATATATATAAAAAAAGTAGCAACCTTGTGTAATATATTATGGGTTATGTTTTTTGATAATGATATTATAACTGTTGTTAGACGACTAATAAAAATGTTCAAGGATGGAAACATGAAAGAATTTGGTTAACAAAAAATGAAAAATGGGACTTCCTTCTAACAGATTTATGCAATTACACCAACAAAAAGAACTTGAGACTTAATTAAAGAAATTCAAAAAATGAGTTAAAAGTATCTGTTAAATCTTGAAATTAAAAAATAACGATTATGATTTAGTTAAGTAAGATCAAAAGAAAAGCGATTTGGCTAAATTATTGAAAAATATAGAGAGCATACTCCCACTTAAATTTTTTTAAATCTTAAATAAGATTTATCTCCTGCATTAAATTTCAATATATATATACTACGTTAAATTGCTAGTTTTTGCATCCGTTATACTTTGTCAAATTATACTTAAATCTTTATTGTCTGCATAATGTGATCTCATGTTTATTTTGCAATTTAAGAAAAATCTAGTGTAAAAAAGTTAGACTCCATGTGTATTCATCGGAAATAAATATTCAACACTATCTCTTAATTTTTTAAAGGGAAAAGGGTCAAAAATGCCCTTAAACTATGTGAAAGGAACAAAAATGTCCTCCGTTTATAGTTTGGCTCAAAAATGTCCTTACCGTCAATATTTTGGTTCAAAAATGCCCTCCATTTGTAGTTTGGTCAAAAAACGATCTTGCCGTCAATACTTTGGTCCAAAAATGCCCTTATTGTTATTTAATGGGTCAAAATGCTCATTTTTCAAATAAGTATATTATTTTTTTCTTTTTAATACATTCTTTTTCTATTAATGTTTTTTTTAAAAAAATTAGCAAATGTTTATCTTACTTCAATTCAGAAAAAAATAAAAAATAAAAATATTTCTTATTTTATTTATCATTATTTCTTATCGTTATATAAATATAAATTAATGATGAATATACTATGATCTTATATACATGACATATATTATCTGTCGAAAGGGTACATGAAGTTATTCTATTTTAATTGATAAAATGAGATTAAGAAGAAGAAAATATTTCCTACATTTTTATTTGTTAAAGTGATTTTAGAAGAAAGAAAACAAGAATAGTGTTCTTAAATAATTTTTGTTTTGTTTTTCATACTGTGTCCGGTACCCACATTGGAGCCCTATTAAATCTGGATTCACGCCGGAAAGTCCCACATTGAGGGGTTAAGCGCTCCCTAACAAAGGCGACTCTGTACCCAAGGGGACTCGAACAACCTCATGGTTAAGGATGAAGGAGTATATTTACCACTCCACCACAACCCTTGTTGGTGTTCTTTAATATTATTTAAATAAGGAAGAAGATGTGTTTAAAAAGAAAAAAATATACTATATTTATTCGGAATAGGGCATTTTTGACCCATTTTGTAACTATAGGTTCATTTCTGGACTAAAGTATTGACTGCAAGGACATTTTTGAGTCAAAGTATTAACGATAAGGACAGTTTTGAGTCAAACTATAAACGAAGGGCATTTTTATTCCTTTCACATAGTTTAGGGGCATTTTTTTTACCCTTTTCCCCTTTTTAAATACAATTTATAATTACATTTGAGTAAATTTTTTATCAAACAAACACAAAATTTACAATTGTTGCATTTTTGGGTCAACTCCCTCTCTCTCTATATATATTTTTTAACACGTGTGTTGCATGTGTATCTCATGCTAATAAGTATAAACTTTTTAAAATGATATAACTATTGTTATGATATGGTTATGATAACAGCTGCAAGTTTCTATTTTTGTTTCTTTTTAATAGCTGTTTTTCTTTTTGTTTGCTTTTGGTTTGGGATGTTGTTTTTGGCTTCTTGAACCTTTGGTGTCAAGAGCATTTATTATTTTATAAATAAAATATCCACTATGTTTAGTGGTTCCCAAAAAAAAAAAGTATTAGCGATAGAGATATTTTTAAATTAAACTATTGATGACATAAGTATTTTTAGATCAAATTATTAACTGATGACATAAGCATTTTTGGATCAATTTTTTTATTGAACAAGCATTTTTGAAACAAACTACTGATGACATAAGCATTTGCATCCGTTATATTTTTTGTCAAATTATACTTAAATCTTTACTGTCGGCATAATGTCTCATGTTTATTGTGCAATTAAAGAAAAATTCTAGTGTGAAAAGTTGGACTCCATATGCATTCTTCGGAAATAAATATTCTAACATTACCTTTTTATTTTCTAGTATAATTATATTTATTGTGTAGATCCATTAAAGATGTGGAATAAAAATAAGGTTTTTTCATAATAATCAGGTAGATTGACTAAAATATTTATCGAACAAACATAAATTTTATCATTTTTTGGGTCAACTTTTCTAGAAATGTAGTGAATTTTAGACTCTCTTTGTTTCATATACTGAAGAAGTGGTGTTCTTTTGTGTTACCCATTTGCTGAAAAGAGCATTACTGTCCATTTGCATTTTATTTTTTTTTTATTTTTTTTATTTTTTTTAGTCCATTTGCATTTTAGAAATTGCTTTAGTTCTTTTTTATGCGGTTTATTAAATTGAGATTTCTCTAATAGAAATTCTTATTTCGAACTCAATTCTGTTTTCTGAGATTTGTTGTTTTTGTAAGCTCAAACTAAAAAACTTGGGTGTGTACCTTAAGGGGTCGTTTGGTGTGAGGGATAATACCATATAGTCCCGGGATTAAATTATAGTACCGCTTATTTTGTTGTTTGGTTGGCAAGTTCGGGATAACTTATCCCGGGATTAATAATTAGTATCGGGATAAGTTATCCCTCTATTTGGGTGGTATAGTAATCCCGGGATAACTTATCCCGGGATAAAATAGGTAAATGACAAAAATGTCTCTTTCAACCCTTTTGTTATATCACTTTTTACATTAATGAAGGGCATTTTTGTAAACAAATAAATTGTTCTTAAAATTTATTATTTTGAATACAACAAACCAAACACTCAATAAAAAATAATCCCAACACAACTTATCCCATCATAACTAATCCCAACATAACTTATCCCAACATAACTTATCCCATCATAACTCATTTTCAAACCAAACGACCCCTAAGTCTTATAAATATAACTAATGTTATTATATGGTTGTTTTGAGTTGCATTAAATTTTAAATAATAAAATACAATTTCAAATTGATGAACTGTGAACCAATTTATATACTAGTTTCTGACACATGCCTTACACGTGTATTTCATGTAAATATAAAATTTGCACGATTACGTTTATGATCAAAATGTACTTATATTTTTACTGTTAGCAAGATGCTTCATATTTATTATTGTACTATAAGAAAAACTCTAATGTGAAAGGATTGGACTCCATGTGTATTCTTCAAGAATAAATATCTAACTCTACCTTTTTAACTCCTGGTTACGACTTAAAATTATATTTATGTATTAAGGAGCTAGAACAAAAACAAGATTTTTGTTTTCAGCGGTCAAAACTTCATTAAATAAAAAAATTAACTGAATAACACAAATTTGACCATTTTTGAACAGTTTTTTTAATCATCGGTTAATGCACCTTAACTATTTTTTATAATATATTTCTCGATCAATGTGTTTAAAAAGAAAATATTAATATACTTATTAGAAAAATAATATATTTAACTCATTAAGTAACAATAAGAGAAAAGACATAAAGTTACCACGGAAGTTATCCCGAATTTTTAAAAAGATACATTGTCTTTGCACGTGTCCTATTACTTCACAAAAATATTAAATACCTTTGTAAATAAATCATTTTGACTCATTTTGTCACATGGTAAGAAGTGCGTGATCGCACCATTTAATTAATTTAATTTAATTTAATATTAAATTAATCCGACCCGATTCGTTTCAAAAAGTTGTCTCCTCGTTTACTTCAACACAACTTTTGTTGAAGATCGTCTCCATCATTTTAATGAAGGATGACAATTTATATTTTACGATTTCGATCTAAATTTGTCTTCATTTTTTCCATTTCTCCTTAGACGTTCTAGTATTTTTTTTTCTTTTTTTTTATAATTCGAACTCACAATCTTAAAATTGAATCAGATCGAGGATATTTACCATCTGCGCAATCTTATTATCAAATTTGTTTTCATTAAAAATGATGATGTATTTAAATGATGTACATAATTTCTTTCCTTTTTTTTTCATTTCTCCATTTTCTAGTTCTCTGTTGAATTTTTTTGGGGACAATGATGTACTTAAATGAAGTAAATAATTAAAAAAGAAACCAATTGAAACGCGGTGTTTTTTTAATTAGTTTTTTGCAGGAAAAAAAATACTCCCACACGCGTTATTTGTGTGCTCACAAATCAGGTAATAAAATGGATTGAAATGATATATTTACAAAGATATTTAATGCTTTTGTGCGGTAATAGGACGCCCGCAAAGTTAAGATGTCTTTTTGAAATTTCGGATCAACTTCAGCAGTGACTTTATGTCTTTTATATAACAATAATAGCATTACTAGACCAAGTTATTAGTGACACAATTATTTATGACCAAATTATTGACGATATGCATTTTAAGATCAAACTATTAATCCAAGGACATTTTTGTTCAATTTCGTATAGTTTAAAAATATTTTTAACTTTTTTCGTAATTAATTTTAATTTAATGTACTTGCTTTACATAACATAAAGATCAAAAATAAAATTTATCAATAATTAAGGGACCACAGATTTTATTATCCCATTATTTTATGACAATGACATCTTTTTACACTTCTAGCTACATACAATGGATATAACGCATAGTACAACAATTTATACACATATTCCATGATCAACATGGTCTTGTTGTGTCCGCACCTCCTGAAATTGTTTCATCACCAATAAGTTAAGGGAAAAAGACAACTTATATATAGTTTCGGGGGGGGGGGGATGGATTTACTAAATAAGCATTGCAATACTTAGGTAAGCCTCCTAATAGCGTAATATTTGTAATTATGAAAATAAGATAAGTTACCTGCAACAACAATGAAAAATGACCTAATGATGGAGTATATGCAAGTTAATTATGAGCTTATGTAAGACATGTTTAAACAAGCAAATATGCCTTTAATCAAGCTTCAAGATTTTTTTCACCCATTGAGTCTTAAAAGATCTCAATTCTCCAAATTTAATTTCACCTAAATTGCTTAGAGTTTCATGTGATCTTCATGAGTCTTAGTTGATTTTTATTTAATTGTTCAATTTCAATCTTCCTATGCATATTTTGATTAAGCTACATGATTTTCAATTGATTTCTATAAGATCTGTGCATTATTCATGATTTTGACTATGAATTTATGAAGATATAAGTTTATGAAAAAAGTTATGAACTAAGAATGTGATTTATAAAAGATATGCATGATCTACGATTTAAAGAATGTTTATAATTTAAGGTTGCTTTTACAATAAGCATCAATGAAATTGTGAAAGGATTTTCTCACATATTAAGAAATCATGGTTGGTGAAAAAAATTCTCACACATGCATGATTCATAATTTAATGAGCTACTTTATGATGATTTAAGCTTGAATTGGTAAGTCAACCTTACTTTTCAATATATTATGTTATGTTTATGAAATGACTATTCCATTGAGATTCAACTTTGCACCGAGAGAACTTTGAGGTGGAGGCTCAAATAGGATAGTCTCTAGTAGCAACCTCTAATTCCAAACTATGTGCCTCGTAGAATTGCCTTAAATAACCTAGCTAGTGGATCCACAAATAACATATGATATGATATAAAGTTCTACATTGACTCTCCCTTCTCGATGTGGGAGTTGATCGAATTCCATGTTATAGCTCGCATGTTCTATTGTCGGTTAAAATTAATATCCCACAAAATGAACTAAGATTACTTCAAAGGTTTTATGAAGCTTTCAATATAATTTTAAGGTGCATTGACCATGTTCGTGATTCGTGATTCTTCTTTAAAAGTTTTTACTATGTTTTAGTTTGGTCATGCATACCAAGTTTTCCTTTATGTCCTCTTATGATCATGTTATACGTTTTATTACATATATCCCACAAAACGAATTAAGGTTATTTTCAAGGTCTTATAAAACTTTCAATATGATTTTAAGATGCATTGACAAAGTTCATGATTCAGGATTCTTCTTTAAATGTTTTTACTATATTTTAGTTTGGTCATGCGTAACGTGTTTTTCTTTATGTCCTCTTATGATTATGTTTTACATTTTATTGCATATACCTCGTATTTAGTACATTTCATGTACTAATGCTAACTTGTGCCTACATTGCCTTCAAATATAGGGTTTGATGTTTTTCATCCCCCTACTCGTGGCTAGTGATCCATTGCTTGATCGTTGAATACTTGGTGAGTCCTCATGTTTTGAGGACCATGTCACATTTACTATACTTATTTTATGTCTTTAGTCCTCCTATGTTGTACATGGCGTACGAGTTACGTTCCGACTACTTTTTTGATGTATTAGATTGGTCTGTCAAGACTATGAATAGACTTCCACTTTTATGTCAAACTATTTCATTATGTGAGATTTTCTACTTTTCTCTATTATGTTGTGTTATATGTATGTCAAGTGATTTGTGTAGGGCTTCTTGGGGTCTTATACGCCATGTCACGTTTAGAGTGTACTTTGAGTTATGACACAAAAATTCTTGTTTCGAACTCAATTATGTTTTGTGAGATTTGTTGTTTTTGTAAGCTCAAGCTATATTTTTTGGGTGTGTGCGGTAAGTTTTATAACTAATGTTATAATATGATTGTTTTGGGTTGCATTAAATTTTAAATAACAAAATATAATTCAATTTGATGAATTGTGAACCAATTACTAGTTTCTAGCACCATGTCTTGCACGTGTATTTCATGTCAATATAAAATTTGCATTGATTACGTTTATGATCAAAACTACTTATATTTTTTACTGTTAGCGAGGTATTTTATATTTATTCTTGTACTAAGAAAAACTCTAATGTGAAAAAGACTGGACTCCATGTGTATTCTTCGAGAATAAATATCTAATTTTACCTTTCAACTCCTAATTACAACTTAAAATTATATTTATGTATTGAGCAGCTAGAATAAAAACAAGATCTTTGTTTTCAACAGTCAAAACTTCATTAAATAGAAATTTAACTGAATAGCACAAATTTGACCATTTTTGAACAATTTTTTTAACCATCGATTAATGCACCTTGACTATTCTTTCTAATATTTATCGATAAATGTGTTTATAAAGAAAATATTAATATATTTATTAGAAAAATAATATATTTGACCATTAAATAACAATAAGAGCATTAGTAGATCAAATTATTAGTGACAAAAATCTTTTATGGCCAAATTATTGACGATATGTGCATTTTAGCTATTAATCTAAGGATATTTTTGTTCAATTTCGTATAGTTTGAATGCATTTTTAACTTTTTTCGTAATTAATTTTAATTTAATGTACTTTCTTTAAATAACATAGAGATCAAAAATAAAATTTATCAATAATTAAGGGACCACAAATTTTATTATCCTATTGTTTTATGACAATGACATCTTTTTAAACTTCTAGCTACATACAATGGATATAGCACATAGTACAACAATTTATACACATATTCCATGATCAACATGGTCTTGTTGTGTCCGCACCTCCTGAAATTGTTTCGTCACTAGTAAGTTAAAGGAAAACGACAACTTATATATAGTTGGGGGAGGGGGGGGGGGAGATTTACCAAAGATGACCTAATGACGGAGTATATGCAAATTAATTATGAGCTTATGTAAGACATGTTTAAACAAGCAAATATGCATTTAATCAAGCTTCAAGTCTCCTTTTTCCTCCATTGCTTTTGGGTATTGATCATCAAAGTATGTGGGAATTCATCAATGGAATTTATTCACTCATTAAGTCTTAAAAGATCTCAATTCTCCAAATTCAATTTCACCTAAATTGCTTAGAGTTTCATGTGATCTTCATGAGTCTTAATTGATTTTTATTTAATTGTTCAATTTCAATCTTCCTATGCATATTTTGATTAAACTATATGATTTTCTATTGATTTCTATAAGATCCTGTCACGACCCAAGCCTAGGGCCTAGACGTGACCGGCGAATGGGGAACCCGAAGGAACCCCAAACAAGCCTCATAGCGTATCATTACACATCCTTGGTCGCGGAAGCAATTAAAATGACCATAAGCAATAAGCATAATCAAAGGGGGAAATCGGGACTAAGGGAGCAAGAGAAAAAAAGAAGAAATGATACATAAATACCATAGATGAGTCAAGCTCAAGCATAATACACAACTGGTCCAACACCACCTCTAAACATGATTACTTAGCGGGGGCCAAGACAAACTACCGGGCTCACCCTCATAGACAAAACATAACTAAAAAGAAAAAGTCTTATACATAGCAAAAGATCATAAGCAACGTCCCCGGAATAGAGGACTCACCAATAACCTTTATAGGAAATCGTATTAGCCACGCGGAGGAGGATGGTCAAGCGATGCTCCGGTTCCTACA
>NW_006239171.1:0-20061 GCF_000226075.1 Solanum tuberosum
GATAACAATAAAGCAGTACTTGACACTATTGCCGGAGCTATGACATTTGGAGAGTTACTTTTAAATCGTCGATCTAGTTCGACGTCTTACCGATTGACCCCTAACCTCACCGGCTTGTACTGAACCCTTGGAATTTTTATTTTGTGACTTTTGGCGAGCCCTCTAAGGCTCATCGAATGAGCTCGCTGACTCACTGAGTAGGTCGATGAGTTTTTCTACAAAATTTTGTTTAACTCTGTTTTTTCACTAACCTTTCGCAGCTGTGTTTGTTTGAATTGTGTTGCCTTGCAGATATGGCTAGACCCAAGGTACCTGGAAGAAACCAACCACCTCAGAAGAAAGCCAAAGTAGTGGTAATTGCCACAGAGGTTTCCAATCCAAGGTCCACGCGAGCCAAAGTTCTTTCGACAGGGGAAAAAGGTATAGATAAAGGGAAGAAACCTTTGGAGCCAAGTTCGAGCAGTTCCACCTCCGACTGTATGGGTATCGATTCTACCCACCTCACCACCTTTGAATCTGAACAAGAGGCAAATTCGGGGTCTAAATCGTCGAGTTACGAATCCGAGCATGCTGATGATCAACTCCTCAAGAGAAGACGGGCTGAGTTACGCTCCAAGGCGCTACATGATCTAGTGAGACGCTAGTACTCCCAAATCATCTTCCACCTCCAGCACAGGCAGCTGAGGAGGCAGCACAAATGCTGCTAGTACAGACACCTCCATCTCGTTCGATGAATATATTAAAGGCTACCGGGTTGCGGACAATTATAGAAGAGAAGAGATTATCTACTGATGGGGTGGTGGACAGATACCTTGCTGTGTGGGATACAATTCGATTCCACAAATTTGAGAGATTCACACAACCCCGAGGCCCTTGTATACCTTCTTGGGTCCGGGAGTTCTATGAGGAGTATATGAAGCTGGTCTCAAAATGCCAGAAGAAGGCCAACTCATTTGCACCTGCTGATCATGTGGTGGTGCGAGGTAAAAAGGTGAAGTGTAGCAGCTCTGACATAAATGAATTATTGGGTTGGACATTTCAAACAATTCACTTTCTAGTTGACAAGATCTAGAAGAAGAGCCTTGATGACCTTAAGGGATGGTTGGCTCCCTTGATTTCAGACATTACACTACCATGGATTGAGGCATGGGTCCAACTTGAGAATAAGGACCTAACTGTGGCTTTGAGTTACCAGTTTGGGTTTATTAGCAACACACTCATACCGTCTCAGAACAAATCCATCCTCCGGCACGCGAAAGCAACTTTGTTGGGATCTATCATTAACCGAGATGACCTAAACCTCAGATTGATTATTGAGCAGGAGATGGCCATGAGGGCCAAGCAGAGTGATACATTGTTTCCATTCCCAATGTTGATCACAGAGATATTCGGTGAGCTAGAGTGCCTTTTGTGGCAAATACGGATGTGGAAGTGACTCCCATTTCCTCTACTGACATCTGGAGGATCGAGGCCGAGTACACTAGGGATGAGGCTGAGCGGAAGAGAGCAGCATCGATGGACACATCCCCGGTTGTTAATGTAGATACATTGGAGGCAAACATTTCTCCTTCCGCTCAAACTGGTGAGTCGTCAGGTATTCCTAGCTCTTCCACTCCTACCGCTTTTGCTACTCCCTGACCCCCGTTGATATAGGCCATGCTATATAATATGGGCCATCTAGCCTACTTGGCCGATGTACGTGCTTCCCGTGTTGAGGCGGCGGTCCAGGATTGCTTGAGCGGGCCATTGTTGTTGCCCTTGCCCCTATCCGAGCTGAGTTGCGAGAGCACCGAGAGTGGATTACTGCACATGGCCTAGCCTTGGATGCCCTCGTTGTACGAGTTGAGGCATGTGAGCAGGGAGGTTGCCAGCCTGATGATGTTACGACCTTGAGGGCTGATGTTGCAGAATTGAGGCGTGATGTGGATGAGCTCAAATCCACTGATTTATCTATGTTGTTACGCACTATGGACCTTCCCGAGGTTCCGAGTTCAGAGATTTTGGCTTATTTCTGAGACCCATACGACCATTACAACCAGAGATACCGTTTTAGTTGTTGAGGGTGATGATTCAGACACTCCTGAGACAGGTAAGGAGGAGTTTGGGACCCGTGTGGCTGCAATTTATGATGATCTTGAGGATTAGGAGGGTGCGCTGGTGCAAGCGGCGATGTAGGTGTCACTTCGAGATGCCTCAATGATTAGCTCCAGTGGAGCACAATCCACTGGTGGAAATGAGCCGAGCAATGGTGCTAAGACTGAGAGAGCCCCGGATGTGCAACATTCACCTTAGGCTTAGCCTGACAGGGGGATCTTGACTCTCTTCTTGTTTTATTTTTGAGACATTTACTTTATTTTACATTGAGGACAATGTTTGGTTTTGTTTTGCGGTGTGAGGTATCTTCATATGATTCATACGTCTTCTCGCCATCACAAATATACAAACAAAAGAAGAAAGGAAAGTTTATCTTTTTTTTATACTAATCCATAAAGAAAACCAGAAGAAATTTTATAATTGACTCATTTTATTTAGTATTTCAACCACCAAAGACAACAAATGTTCTGAGCTGTCGAAATATAAAAAATAACAGAGTGCGAGAAGTTCTACAGTAGCCCAAAAAAGGAAATAATCACAAATTGATTAACATACTCTTTAATTCTACAAACGTATTGTCTAATAGCTTGCATCAAATAAAGATAAGAACACGACTTGAAACTTGCAATTCAATTCACTCATATTCAGATGTATATACCTAAGTGAATATGCAATACTGATTTAAAAGCATGATGGCAGTAGTGAAATACTTACATTAGGCAACTAGTTTTTATAAACATCTAACATGGGCCACATATGACAAATTAGAACCTTAAACATGATGTCAATAGCCCTCTTCATATGATCAGACAACAATTCATAGGCATGCTTTACTAAGGTGGGAAAATACCATACAATAATAATACACTTAATTTCAGGTAGCACATAATGATCCCCTCCCCCTTTAGAGGATCCCCAAGTTATTATATATAGAGAGAGTGTTTAATACAAAATATTAAGGACCAAGATAAAGAAAAGATAAAACAATCCTTAAAAGAATTTTTTTTATCATGTCTAAAAAACACTAGTCCTTGACGAAGTCTTCATGCCTTGAACCTTAATGTTCAAGCCCTGCTAAGCGATAACAAAATACAAAGAAGATACCAATAACACAAAAATGTACAATAGTTAAGTGGTTATCACGTCAATAAACAAATATAGAAATGATAACATCTAAATATTTAAGAAAAAAATAATATAATAAACAACATATATATAGAGAAGGATATGGACTAACCTAGATGCTTACATTTTCCTTTTAGTTTCAACAGTTTACTATCAATATGTCCATTGTTAGGCTCTCTCCCTAAGCCTTATAATAGATAAAGTGATTCTCATAGTTATCAACAGTAATTTCAGCTACAATGGAGAAAGACCAAGCAGTACTCAAGTCGTTGGATTTGCAATGTGGTGATTGCAGAAGTCGTTAGTGATGTTCACCAGCCTCTTCTCACTAATTCTTATCATATCTCTAAATTTGGAGACAATTATTTAGAAGGTTTGTGTTCCTACAACATTAAAAGTTGTAGTTCCAAACAATAAAGATAATTACAAAATGAAGTTGGATTTGGAGGTTAAATTAGGGAAAAATTGAACTGATAAGGAAGAGGAAGAGTTTTCTCTAAGGACCTCACCCCTTGATGTGAATGCACTCAAGGTGTTTGATGAAATCTCTCTAGGAACTTGTTAAACCTATGTTGATGTGCCTTCTCAAGAAATTGATGTTTCACAAAGTTGTATTGAACTAGAAATTACTACCAAGAGCATAACGGAGTCAGCAGAAATTTTTTTATCAAACATCATATGAAACCACTGCTACTTTCAATGTCTATCCACCTACTTATTGTGATATTCAAGTGAAAAATATTGAATCCAAGTGCTCTTTGACTTATTCCGTTATAATCTTATCATGTCCGTGCTCTTGAAATTCTTGCTTTCAACAATGACATGGTCGTATACAACAAGGAGGACAACCCAATGAAGTTAGTGTTGATCGATAGTGTTTATCCAACAAAGGAAGGAAACACTTATCTGTTAAATATTGTAGTAGAAGCAAAGCAGTTCCTTGTTATTAACATCCCTGCTATGGAAGTGAAAAGGGTAACAACAACAGAGTGTTTTCCTAGCACATATTCCACTGTCAAGGAGTGCACAAGCTTAAATTTGATTCAACTTCAGAGAAAAGAAGAGAGGAGGAGACAAAAGGATCAATTGAAAGAAATGCCAAGTTATGAGTTGGAGGGGCTTTTTAACAAGATGGACGTATACCATTTCAGGAAAACTTCTCAAGTTGTTCTTCACGTCACAGACGCAACAGATAAGCTAGTGGCTAAAATTGGAGGAACACTTCTAATTGATGGCAAAAGTTAGAGTTCGGTGACATGTCATGAAGCTGAAATTGACAACTATGGAATTTTCATTTCAGGGCATGATCTTGTGCAAACAATCACAGTTATAAAACAGGGACATGTTAGTGGGTTGAATTTGTTCACTTAAGCAGATGTACTACAATCATCCAAGAAGCAATTATTTTCTAGAATTGTCCGTGGACCTGGGCAAAGGGCTGAGGAGGGAGTGATGTTCAGTGAACTTGAGGTGACCCCTAGTGATATTGGTTTGGAAAAATAAACAATTTAAACTTTAGCAATGTTCAAAAAATAACCCAGGGTAACTCATTGATCCTTCAGCTCAAAATGGGGATATAATAATGAGGATGATCGCTAAGTATTCAATGTCCAAAATACTAGATGAAGACATTAATGATGTTGTGTCGAGAATTTCAAACAGTATGTGTGAGATTTAGTGAGCCACAATGATCTTGAGAATTGTAATTGTGATGTCAACCAGCTAGTTTTGGTGGCTATATGTCAAGGTGCAAGAAATTATAACTTTGACATTCCTCAATGGCTTATAAAGGCCAAAGAAATGGTTATATGTCAAGGTTTTGCTGGTCTTTGTCCTCCCAAAAGTGGAAGAACAATGTATTTTATGGTTCCTAGTTACAGTGAGTGTATTTCATTGCCCTTCACCCCTTTGACAGATATTAAAAAGAGACTAGTTGATTTCCTCTATGAGAATTTGAGACATGGAGTTGTTGCAGCTTGAAAAGCTTCATGAATGTTTACCTTGTGGCTGGGGAAGCTAAGGGTTCTCATGCCATTGATCCTACTTTTGCTGCTAGACAAAAATATGCACCTTATTTTGGTTTTATGCACAAAATAAATTGTGTTAATGATCAGATTATTCCATGGAACTCTCATCTTTTAATGATTGTTGTTGCTATCTACTACAACACCATTTTAATGAAAAATTCAATGTTTCACATTCCTAATTTTGGAAGGTTGGGAAAAGGTGAATGGAATATTGGCAACAATCAGTTATGGCTGTTGACAAAAGTTCATAATGATATTGTGGCTTTATTGAAAGAGAATAAACATAGTTGCTTGGTTGACTGGAGAAGTAGATTGGGGCAGCTAAAGCGTAATCTAAAATGGATAAACAAGTTGTGCAATATTATTACTGTGAATAGGGATCAAACTCAGTTGGTAAGTATTACTTGGAGGTAATCATCAGATGTCTCACTTCAATTTCGGTATGGTCTTGCAATGAAGATGATACTTGAGTTTAAATATGGACAACTACAACCTGGTAGAATTTTGAGGCTAACTATTGGACTTTTGGTTTTAAATGTTGTATCTTTTACATGCTTCATTCTGTGTGTCCTTGGAGGTGAGGTGCAACAAAAGTTACTAAAGATGAAGAAGATGTATGATCTGCAAAGTTGATTAACTTCTACAAGTCTTGGTGAAAATGATGCTATAGAACCTATACACAAGTCATGCATTATCTTGGTGGTTGGCAGGGCATTAGAAAAATAGGATAGAGATGTGAGAAAAAGACTCAATGTAGTTACTTTGTTTGTCCTTAAAGCTGCTGACTGAAAGTTCATTGATATTGGATTGAAAAATATTGTCCATGTGCTTGTCTTCTCCTTGCAGTATGACTTTGTTAAGCATGAGTTTTGGAAGCATAAATTCAAGGATGCTCATTGGAGTTCAAGTATATTTTAGAAGACATTCACTATACCCTTCATGTTTTTAACCTTGAGGACAAGGTTTATTTTAAGGGGGAAGGAATGTTGCAAGTTGAACCAAGAGAGTTCAAAAGTGGCATATTTACATAGTTTCCAACCTTTACATTTTAGACCCAATCTTTCAATTGTTATTTTGTTAGGACCCTAAGTCAGTTTATTAGGATAATATTGTCATTTCTATGTATCTAGGGTTGTCTTTTGCGTTGTATAAATACCTTGTATGTACTCATTTTGAAGCTATGAATGAAATCATCCCTTAGATTAATTTAGTCTAGTTCTTACCTTAGCTTAGTTTGTAGCTTGTTTCCTTCTCAAATTCCATTCTTGCATCAATTATTATGCTTTTTCCAAATAAAACTAAGTGAAAAGAATGTCAACAATCAATTAGCTAATTATACAAATATTTGAATTAATAGATATGATCAGAATCTAATAAAAACAAGAGCATAATTCTAGAAAGGAGAGGGAGGCAATGTAACACCTCGAAAATTTCTAAGCTAAGACCTGAAAAATTCTATAACGCCTTGCAACTCTACTCTTAAAATTTGAATCGTTCGTGTAATACCTCAAACTTGGAAAAAGGTTGATGGGCATGTCTAAAGCCTTGAAAGAGACCATGGACCCTTCATGAAAGCCTAAATGGCTCGTGAAAGGGACCACGACAGTTTAGGGAAGTGGACCAACCATTTAAGGACTGTTAGGGAACAGTCCACATGGAAGAACCCCTAAATGGTCCGTGAACTCCTAGACAGCCGTTTAGGGGAGGATGCCCAGTTGTCCAGGGCTGCCAGGCAAGGGGTCTCCTGGACAATTCCTATATGGCCCGTGAGGTATTGTATGGACTATCCAACCCTCTTTCTAGAGGACCTCATCAGTTTTCAAGTTAATGTCAATTTCAAATCACCAGATCTCTCAACACATAATTAATTAGGTAGCCCATGGCCTATCAAGTTGAAGTTCTTTGAGTCCACTTTACCATGCCGCCAAGTTTGCCTCATTATGAGTTTGGAGTAAAAAGTTGTGCTTGTTTAAGTTTGAAGCTCTATCAGGTGAAACTTGACGATCGACTAAAAGGTCTTTGAAGTGTTTCACGGACCGTGAAACCTTAAACGGTCCATGAAACCTCCCTTCTTAGGCACCTTTTCAGTTTTAAAAGTTGGGGTTGTTTTAGACTTTCCCATATGTATTTGGTACTTACAGTACGTCATTTGAACCTCTATACTAATCCTAAACCAAGATGTTTTACGCCTAATTAAGGGCTTAGAAAGTGTTAATAAATTATTTTATGCTCATTAACACTTCAAGACACTCAAGCAAGGTTCCAAGATGAGAAAGCTATGGTTCAAGTGTTCTTCAAGTTTCTTAAATTTTGCCAAGAACTTTTTTCTTCCAGGTATGTAAGGCTATCACAATATTGGACTTGTTCGTTCTCACGCCCTACATCTACTTTCAAATCAGTAAAAGAGTGATCTAGGTTTCTATATTTAGATTTCAGTATTCTTGAGATAAGTTGATATTGAGTTTTGAATACTTGAGTTCTTGATGATTGAATTCCCATTTCTAATCATTGAATTGTCATACATTGTGTATTGAGATTATTGAGTTGATCATTCATGATTATTTTTTAGCATAAACCATATTCTTGAGTATTTAGTGAATTCTTATTGAGAATCTTTTATACAAAACTTTATTGTTTAAATTGAGTTTTGAGGAATTAAAGAGCAGTTTGAGAAAGAGTATAAGGGAACTAAGTATTTCCCAAATGTTTCATTTTTACATGAAGAAAAAAAAAGACTTTTTGAGAAAAGTTAAACAAGTTTTCAGAAAAATTAAGTACAGTGCACTTACCTCTTAAATTGGCCCCTTTTGTGTAATTATCTCAACCCAAAATGTACTTTTATATTAAGCAAAGAGAAAACTTGTTTTCTAAATGAACAATTACTTTGAGAGACATTTCAGAGCAGTTACCTCATTTAAAGGGACAGTTTTAGCAATTATCTGAAACTAGAGAAAGAGAAATGTTTTCATACGTTTGAACAAGACTATATATTATTGGGAGTAGTCTTCAACATCGATATGGGGGAGAGTTCAGATGACTCATAGACCCCATAAACCATGTCTTTCCAACATGGGTATATGATCATACTTTTAAGATGAATCCTTAGTGCCTTTGGGTAGAGATTTGTAGATCCACTTAGTAGAAAGGTTCTATATCCCGTCAGGATATAGGACAGTTCAGGCAACATGGAATTGATGATGTATCATCATGTATCTCATGGTGATGGTTGTCGGTTAGGGGATCTCCAAATAGTGTTAAAATATATTTTTATGTATCACTTATTATGTTGAGTTTCAGAGATGAGAAGTATTTTTTGTAAAGTTTAAATGATTTCATTCCTTTAATTATTTACATTCAGTTGAGTTTATGTTATATCTAGTACAGTCCTTTCATTCAGTTATTTTGCTTTACCTATATTACATACTAGTACATTCAAATATAGTGATTGCATTCGACCTGCATCTTTTTACAACACAGATACAAGTGTTTAGGATCTTCAACAGGCATTCCGTTGAGATCACTCTACACTCCAGATAGTTTTGGTGAGCCTCTTTTCATTCCAGAGACTTAACATTTACTTTTAGTTTAATTGTTTTGAGGCGTCGTGGGTCTTTCCTTGACACCTATCTTGAACATTAGAGGTTTCACAGTTAGATAAAGTTGAGGAGTCTTTCAGTATTTACCTTTCCTTAAAATGGTTTTACAAACTATTATACTTATATTATTAAGTATTTTACACAGTTTGAGTTAAGTATTTACGTTGAGTTTAAATGTTCAAAATCCTATTTTATGCCTATTATTGATTGAATGAATCTTTCGCTTAGTAGTCAGTCAGGCCAAGGGTTCTCTTGGGGATCAAGAATGGTTCTGGAGAGCTGGCCACGTCCAGGGTGTAGGCTCGAGACGTGACAAACTTGGTATCAGAGCCAGAGCTCAAGTTTCCTATAGGGTGTCTATGAAGTTGTGTGTTATTAAGATCTTTTTTATGGTTGTAAGGTCTCCACTTCTACAAATGATAGACTGTAGACATTTAAGAAAAGTTTCCCTTCTTTCATACTCTAAATCGGGCAGTAAAACTGCGTCATAAGGAACTTACTCAAACTCGTGTGTTTCTCAAATTCATTAGACTACCCCTCATACTCAAGGTGGTTGAAAAGCAAAGCCCAGATCCTTATCGATGAGTTACTCCCAAAAACGTCTTTAGAAAGTCATGAGACCGCAGAGGGGCTTGAGAGAAGCCCGTGAGTGAGCTTAAGTGTTGAGATTCGAAAGAATGCACTCTTAATTCATATGAATCATGCGTTCGAGCTAAAAGTGAGATGTACTCCCAGACTCTATTCTCTAAACCTTGTTTCAGTTGATACACTTATGAGGAAGTGTGTTTTAAAGCTTGGGTAGTATTTTTACCTGGAAAGATAGTAGGAGTTGCGATGTTATAAGGCAGTAGTAGTAAAAGATCCCAGAGTTAGAAGAATGCATACATAGGTATAGTAATCTAAGAAAGCGGGGTAGTTATGAGGTAAATTATGTTGTTGCAGTCATACACCCAGTAAGTTATTAATGAGGAGTTTTCCCTTATGGGTAGACTAAGAAGTGATGAGTTTTTGTGTATTTCATGATAGAAAATAGAGTAAGAGTTACTAATATGGATGAGTTAGAGTATACTTTAACCTAAAGGGAGTTTATGTTCATGTGCCATCGTGTTATTGAAGACCAAGTACAAATGTTGAATAAATGAGCAGAGTAGTCATAAGGTGATCGATCTAAGCTAGGCTTATGATTTTTAAGGGAGAGCCCCATGATATTTAAAGGGTTATAGAACAAATTTGGCAATGATGTATAGTGAATGGGTAAATAGTACTTAAGTTATGAAAGGAAATGTGATGGTAAACTGTAAGTATGTAGACTAAGAGATAATTATTGACTAGTCATGAGCTCTTAGTGGGCGAGTGTTTCTTAATTTTATCTAGTAGCTATAAGTTAGTATAGTAAGTGAGTAGTTATATTGATATATGTCTTTAGTAATAAACTCTAAGCTTGAATTTGAGATGAGTGTCGTGATCAATAGAATGGAAACACGAAGGTGATGATGTTAGTTTGAGATCTGATTCGGTAGATTTGACATAGAGTAGGTGCGGAATTAAGATGTTAGTTGCAATGATTGTGAGTGGTACAAGTATGGGATTCTGACTTTTAGATGAGAGAAATAATGTGCGACTAAGTAATTAGAGTAACAAGAGCCTTAAGAGGAGTACTCGAAATTGTATGTTATCAGACGAGGTTCCAATTAAGTTAATGATTTTTCATGTATGCCTAGATTGTATATTTAAGCTTTCAATATGGAATAGGTTAATGTAAGCACTATTTTTCATAAAAAGTTAGATGAAGCAGCCTTATAAGTCAATGAGAAGAGGTTAAGATAAGCATCTTAGAAAGAGTTCTTAAAAGGAATCTTAGTACTTGCATATGGAGAGTTCAGTAGCCATGAGATAAGCCTTTCCCGAGTATTAGCGTAAAGCAAAGTAGATCAATTTAGAGATGATGGAATAGATCCATAGCTTTAAAGTGTCAGCTTCAAACCTAAGGGGGAGATGACAAGATGAGAAACCAATTCAAGTGTTGAGAATTAGATAGTAATGTGTTGAGAAAGAGTTAAAGTGATACATCGATCCATTCATACTCTAGCGTATTTAACAAAGCCAGTCGTTACAACATCATGTTGATGTTTCTTATATCAAAATCATGTTAATGACTTATGCTCATACACTTCAAATAGATTCACATCTATGCTCAGTTCCCCGAATGAAGGGAAAGGACTTTAGCCCATTGATCTCAATCTTATTTCATAAAGTTATGGATATCAGCCTCATGATATAAATCTTATTTCATAAGGTATCATTGTATGCTTAGTCTCGCAAATCCATGATTACTCTCAATGGCCAGAATTCTCAAATGAATCGTGCTTATGATCTTTCGCCCTATAGCTCATTCATTGATCCTTTTTAGTTAGAGAGTGATGTTGATGATGGTAGTGGAGTGATGATAGAAGTAGAAGGTTGATGTTTCTTATGACGGTAGTAGTTGTATGCTTATTCCATCTAAGGTTATAAAAGTGGGGAAGGATGAATGAAGTTTTACCATGAGTAGTAGTTAGGTGAGAGTTGTTAGTTAGTTCCTGATAGTAATGCGTGAAATTTCAATTGATAAAGATGACGAGAGGAGCATAAATTCCTAGAAGGATTGGTTAGTAAGAGTCTGTGGACTGACTATAGTACTAGGCTTGAATGTGGTGTTGTTACATATGGATGAGTCCATGATGTATTAGATGCTTCTTGACTTGGACTCGAAGTTTTTTTTAATGTAGTAGTAAAGAGTAGTATTCTTGGGGGATGAGATTTCCTATAGAGGCATAAAACCTGAATTTTGTGATTTAGAGATTAAGCGTGAACACAGTAAGATCGGGGAGTTTAACTTAGACCTTGGTGAGAGTAGTCATAAATCCTTATAGGAGTTATAAGTCGCAACTAATGAGGTGAAGTATTCATCAAAGAGGTCATGATATAGAGGTGTTGCTAGGCTTGAAAG
The DNA here is from genome assembly GCF_000226075.1 of Solanum tuberosum. NCBI lineage: Eukaryota > Viridiplantae > Streptophyta > Magnoliopsida > Solanales > Solanaceae > Solanum > Solanum tuberosum. Next base: position 11,832 of record NW_006239171.1, read on the forward strand.
ATAGTAGTTGTATTTCTTAAAGCGTAATAGCCCTATTCCTACTTCATGCCCAGATTTCCTTTGTTTAATGTACGATAACTTCACATAGAGCGTGACATTGTTCAAAAATATTGTTCTTGACTTATGTGATATAGACAGTACTAAACTCTTAGTATGAATCAATTCCGCCTATATTAGTAGGGAAGTTCAGAAGTCAGAGAGATAGTAAGAGTAACTCCTTTCAATTCTCAATCCAGCCGTCATTCGAGAATGAATGATCCCAAAGAGGAGATATTGTAAAACCCTAAAATTTTCTAAGTTAAGACCCGAATAATTCTATAACGCCTCACAAATCTACTCTTAAAATTTGAATCATTCATGTAACACCTCAGACTTGGAAAAAGGTTAATGGGCATGTCTACAGCCCTTAAACACACCATGGACCCTTCACGGAAGCCTAAATGGCTTGTGAAAGAGACCACGGTCCATTTAGGGAAGTGGTCCAACCGTTTACGGGATACCAGGGGAGGAGTCCACTTGGACGAACCCCTAAACAATCTCTGAAATTCTAGACGGCCCATTTAGGGGAGGATGCCCAACCGTCCAGAGTTGCCATGCAAGGGGTCTCCTGGACGGTTCTTTATACATATCGTAAGGGCTTGTACGGACCGCCCAACCCTTCGTCTATAGGGCCTCATCAATTTTCAAGTTGAGATCAACTTCAAACACCCATATCTCTCATAACATAATGAATTATGTGGCCTATGGCCTACCAAATTATACGTCTTTGAGTCCTCTTTCCAACGACACCAAGTTTGTCTCATTGCAAATTTGGAGTAAAAAGTTATACCCATTTAAGTGAAGCCTTTTCAGGCAGGTGAAAATTGACGACCGGCTAGATGGCCCATGAAGTGTTTCACTAACCGTGAAGCCTTAAACAGTCCCTGAGACCTCCCTTTTTAGGCACTTTTTCAGTTTTAAAAGTTGGGGTCGTTTTGGTCTTTCGCATATGAGTTCGACACTTAAACTATGTCATTTTAACCCCTATTCTAAGCCTAAACCACAACGTTTTACACCAAATTGAAGGCTTAGAAAGTGCTAACCAATTATTTCATGCTCATTTACAATTCAAGACATTAGAGCAAGGTTCCAAGAGGAGAAAAGTTAGGGTTCAAGCATTACTTAAGTTTCTTCTATATCGCCAAAAACTTTGTTCTTCCAAGTATGTAAGACTATCATATTGTTGGACTAGTTTGTCCTCACGCCCTACATCTACTTTCAGATTAGTAAAGGAGTGATCTAGGATTCTATCCTTAGATATTACTATTCTTGAGATGAGTTGATATTGAGTTTTGAATTCTTGAGTTGTTGATTATTGAATTCCTATGTCTAATCATTGACTTTTTATACATGTGTATTGTGATTATTGAGTTGATCGTTCTTGACTATTTTTTAGCATGTACCCTATTATTGAGTATTTAGTGAATTCCTATTGAGAATATTTTAAGCAAAACATTATTGTTTAAATCGAGTTTTGAGGATGTAAAGAGCAGTTTGAGAAAGAGCATTAGGGAACTAAGTATTTTCCAAATGTTTCATTTTTACATGAAAAAAAAGACTTTTTTGAGAAAAGTTAAAATATTTTTCAGAATGATTAAGTACAAAAAGTTACCTCTTAAAGATACCCCTTTTGAGTAATTATCTCAACCCAAAATGTAGTTTAGCATTAAGCAAAGTGAAAACTTATGTTCTAAATGAACAATGAGTTTTAGAGACATTTCAGAGTAGTTACCTCTTTTAAAATGATAGTTTGAGCAATTATCTCAAACCAGAGAAAGGGTAATGTTTTTATAAACTTGAGCAAGAGTATATATTATTGGGAGTAGTATTGAGCATCGATATGGGGGAGAGTTCAGACAACTCACATCCCCCATAAACCATGTCTTGCCAACATGAGTACAATATCATACTTTTTAGATGAATTCTTAGGGTCTTCGGTCAAAGCTTAGCCGATCCACTTAGTTGAGAGGTTCTATATCCCGACATGATATAGGACAGTTCTGGAAGCATGGACAAGACGATGTATCAACACGTATTTCATAGTGATGGTTGTCGGTTAGAGAATCTCCCAATAGAGTTAAAGTGTATTTTTATATATCACTTATTATGTTGAGTTTCAGAGATGAGTAAATATTTTTGTAAAGTTTATATGATTTCATTCCTTTGATTCATTACATTCAGTTGAGTTTATGTTATATCTAGTGTAGTCCTTTCATTAAGTAATTTTTCTTTGGCTATATTACATACTCGTACATGAAAATATAATGATGTCATTCGACCTGCATCTTTTTAGAATGCAGATACATGTGTTCAGGATCTTCAACAGGTGTTCCGTTAAGAACATTATACACTCTAGATAATTTTGGTAAGCCTCTTTACATTCTGGAGGACTTCACATTTACTTTTAGTTCAATTGTTTTGAGGCGTCGTGGGTCTTGTCCCGACACCTACCTTAAATATTAGAGGCATCATAGATACATAGAGTTGAAGAGTCTTTTAGTATGTACTTTACCTTGAGATGTTTTTGCAAACTATCATACTTATGTAATTCATTATTTTACAAACAGTTTGAGTTAAGTATTTACTTTGAGTTTAAATGTTCAAAATCATGTTTTAAGCCTATTATTTCTTGAATAGTCTTCCACTAAGTGGTCGGCTAGACCAAGGATTCTCTTGGGGAGCAAAAATGATTCTCGAGTGTCGGCTACGTCTAGGGTGTAGGCTCGGGGTGTGACAGTCAATCACTCAAAGGGTGTAAGAAATTGATTTGACATCAAGTAAGGAAGTAATAAAAATCATTGAATTAACAAAACCTACTACAATTTTCCCATATCTCAAAACTTTAAAGAGAGGTCATAGTAAATCAACTTTTAATTATGGTAGGCCAAAATAAGCAGATATTATGATATTGTACATCATAAGGATTCCACATTCCAATAGAGTAATTAGGAAAATACAAATTTGCTTCATGGGGTTGTACCTATCTGTCACGACTACACCCTGGATGTGGCCGACACTCGAGAACCATTGTTGGTATCCAAGTGAACCCTCATCCTGGCTTATTACAACTGAACAACTAACTCAAGCAATAATAGGCTTAAAATAGAATGAAATTCATTAAAATCAAATATTCAACTCATAAAGTCTGAAAAAAATACTCAATAACAATACTTATAATTTGTAAAACAACTCAAAGAAAGTAAATGTTGAGAGACACCTTGACTATTTCTATCAATGAAGCCTCTATAGTTCAACATGAATGTTGGGACAAGACCCACAAAACCCTAAAAAGACTAAACTGAAAGGGGAAAAAAGGGAAATTCTCCGGAATGCAAGGCGGGTCACCAAATCTAACTAGAATTCCAAATTATCTCAATGAAGCGCCTCATGATGATCCTGAACACCTCTATCAGCATTATTATAAGATGCAGATCAAATGACATCAGTACATTAAATGTACAAGCATACAAGGAAAACTAAAAATATAGATAAATGAACTAACAAGACTGGAAAAGTACTCACCTCAACTCAACTCTTTACAAAAGCAATAACAAAAGATTTACTTTTTAAAGCTTCATCAATAACACATATCAACTCAAGAATGTATATAAAAATACAATAAAATACTCTTTACTCGTATTTGGGAGATTCTCTAATCGACGACCATCAGTGTGAGCTATGTTATGATATAGTGTCTCGTCCACGCTGCCAAAACTGTCCAATACCTTGTCCGGGTATAGAACACCTCAACTAAATGGATCCACTAAGCTATGCCTGAAGGCACTAAGGATTCATCTAAAAAGTATTATTCTTTACCCATGTTGGCTACATGGTTTATGAGGAATGTGAGTTGTCTGAACTAATCCTCATATCGGTGCTCAATACTACTCCCAATAAATATATTCTCATGCACAAATATATAAAACATGTTCTTTCTCTAGTTTGAGATAATTACTCAAACTATCCTCTTAAAAGAGGTAAGTGCTCTGAAATATCTCTGAACTCATAAACTCGTTTAGAAATCTAAGTCTCTATGTTCTCAAAATAATACTCTTTCTTTATATAAAATGAAACATTTGGGAAAACTCAGTTCCCTTAAACTTTACTCAAACTCTCTTTAAACTTTCCTCAAAAACTCAATTCAAAACACAACAGTTGGCTTTAAAAATTCTCAAGATTTATAACTAAAAATAGGGTTCATGCTGAAATATAGACATTAAAGATTGAACTCAAGGATCTCAATGCATAATGTAAAGCGATTCAATAATTAGGAATAAAGTTTCAAAAAGAACCAGGAACTCAAGAACTCAAAATCAACTCAATAAGAATTCTTGAACTTTTCTCTTAAACTCATTTTAGTTTGGAATGTAAATTAAGACATGTGATTAGGACATGAAGGATCTCTCACGAATTAATGGAGCCTTTAGGAGTTAATAAAAATAAGAGAACTTAGTCATGATTCAAAGGAACACGTTCGGAAAGAAGCACAGAAAGAAAAAGGATTGGGAGACCCTAGTGTATTGTTGACACATCGCCCCATGACCTGAACTTCCAAAGTCAAGCCTTGGCGCATTGCTGGCGCGTCACGCCAGGCCATGAACTACTGAAGTTCAGCCTTGGCGCTACCATGTTGCGTCGCCCCAGCCTCCTACCCAAAAAATTAATGAATATTTCTTCTCAATGTAGGGTCCTAACTTATCTAGAATTGAGTAATTCCTTTTAAACTCTTCTTGATTCTAAAACCCAACACGAATTCATAGGAATTTCATACATTCCCTTTAAATAATCACAACTCATACTCAAGATCCTCAACCCAAGAAACTCAAAACCTCCATTGTTAAATAATGAAACTGAACTAAAGAACTACACAAGAATCTCTTAGTATAATGATTGCATAGACGAATTCATGAATGAATCTGATGTAAGGAGTGACGACGAACAACTCCATCACTATGAGAAGCCTTACATACCTGGAAAGAACAATGTTTTTGGCGAAAATTGATGGGATCTTGACGAACGCTCAAAAGCTAACTCTTTCTCCTCTTGACCTATTCTCTTATTTTTCTAAGTGTTGAGGAATGACAAAGAGTGTTTTAGAATCTGAATAGATCTTTTATTGGGTGAGGAAAAACATGCTAAACCTAGTGGGAAAAGAAAAACACCAAAATACCCCTTTCTAAAACGAGTGAGATGCCTTAAGTAGAGAGGCTTCACTCAAATTGGCATGCCTTTTTACACCGGGCATGAAATTTAGCAAACTTGGTGCCATTGGAAAAAGGACTCAAAGACCTTCAATTTGGTAGGTTATGGGGCACGTAAGTCTTTATGTTCTAAAAGATATGGTCGATTGAAATTGACCCAAAATTAAAAGTTGATGGGTGACTTGAACGAATTTCTCTTTAGCTTTTTTTGAAATCCGAGGTGTTACATCTAGTGACCTTAACACCTAAAAAAATTAGAATCACTCAGTGTAATCTTATTCACAAACGAATGATGGTTGGAGTCTTAACTTAGAAATTTTTGGGATGATACAATATCTCCCTCTTGGGACTATTCGTCCTCGAATGACGGCTGGACTGAGAATGGAAAGAGGTTACTTTTACTATCTTTCTGACTTCTGAACTTGCCTACTTTCATAGGCAGAACTGATTCCTACTAAGAGTTTTGAACTTTCTATGGCCATAAATCAAAAACGATATGAGTTTGAACATTGTCACGCTTTATCTGAAGCTATTTGACATGAAGCAAAGATATCTGGGTGTGACATAAAAATAATAATATTATGCCTTGAGTGACATGACTGGTAGCATTTAAGCTTAGCAAGAATCCTCAACTATGCTCACCTTTCTGATTACTGCACTCCATTAGGTGCAACTTATAGCTCCCACTAAAGTATATGACTACTCTTACAAATGTCTGAGTCAAATTGTTTGCTCTTATTGTGTTCAAGCCTAATATCTAAATAATAAGGTGCTAGAAAAGCGATGTTTATACTAATCTAAACTACAAGATTCAGGTTTTATACCTCTTTAAGGTATCTCATCCCAAGAAAAGTACTCCTTACCACTACATTCAATAAAACTTTGAGTCCTAATCAAGAGGCATATAAAACATCATGTACTCATCCACATGTAACAACACCACATTCAAGCCTAATAGTATAGTCAATCCATGGACTCCTACTAACCAATCCTCCTAAGACTTCCTCCTCCACTAGTCACGCGTTACTATCAGGAACTAACTAATTACTCTCTCCTAACTATTACTCATAGTAAAACCTCATTTACACCCTACTACAACAAACATAAGAAACATCAACATTCTCCTCCTATTATCACTAAACTATTATCATCCACATCCCACTCTAGCTAAAAAGGATCACTGAAAGAGCTTTAGGGCGAAAGATGTAACAACCCGGAAATCTAGTAAGACCAAGATAGAGTCTAATGGAAACTAGTAGGTGAAGCTAGAGCCTAATGTGTGAGCTTTTGAGTTTGATGTTTGGTTGTAGGTTGTATATTGACTTCCCGAGCTTAGGTTGAGGTGCCTAGGGGTTAAACGTCAAGGTAAGACCCCCCAAGGACCAACCAAGGTTCCTTGAGGGGGACCCAAAAGCCTAACCCCAAGGCTGCCCCTTAATGCAAAAAGTTGTCAAAATGTGTGACCTACAGATGGCCATCTGCGGCCAGTAGGTCAATTAACGCCCCGTAGGTTTTTCTCCATAGGTCAAGGCCACCAAGATCTTGCTGCAGACCCAAACCACGACCCCACGGGATGGGGCATGGTCCCATCCACGGTCCGTGGATGGGGGTCTCGTGGTTTGCACCTGTAGGTTGTCCAAACATCTCGGCCAAGGTAAATAATTTCCAACTAATTCCTTTTTAATTAGTTTCCAATAGGGGTCGTTTAATATGGTAATTATACATGTATATAAACTATTCTAAGTCATTAAAATACCTTTTAATGAATCATAACCCAAGACCCCAAATCAAAACCCAAATACTTTCCCTCCCAAAATCTTCTCTCTAGACTTCATTGAAGAACAAAGGAAGGGATCACGCTAGAGCTTCAAGAAGAGAGATTTCTCATATGAATTTGATGGTATTCTAATTCTAAAGTATGGATGCTTTTCATTCTTGGTTAGCCATCACCAAGAAGCCCCTTCAAATCATGTTTTCAAAGCCCCCAATTCTAGGGTTTTTCAATCTAGTCATGGGTCTCCTTCCAAAACGAATTCAATTGTTTAATTAAGGTTTATTATAATTGATTATGATGATTTATGATTGGATTAATGGAGTATTGATGTATTTTGATGAAAATCTCCCTTGGGCCCATGATTTCCCCTTCTTCCTAAATTGTGAACTAAGGTGTGACTTGATTGATCATGGAAGCTTAACAATCGATTATGTTTATGTTTATTATGTTGTTGAATCATGATATCTCTCTATCTAGTATGGTAATTCTATAAGTTAGGGTTGATCTTGATTCTTATCCTTGAAAGGTAATTTGCTAGGGTAGTATATGTTGATGAAGATTGTATATGAACTTGTTGATCTACTTGAAAGGTGGAGGTGTTTAATTATGATGTAGTTACTTGATGTTAGTATAATTCTACATGTACTATTGATTAACCTAAGATTCTTGGGTGAAATTGATGTAGCCTAGGGTTATGTCATGAAAGAGGCAAATTAAGGGTTTAGATGTGACCTTCTAAAATTGATGAACTTCTTGATTTTTTGATTTAGATTAGATCACCTAAACATGAATTTCTTATGAGTGAATCTTGTAGACTTGAATGAACTTGACTAGGTCTTACATGATGAATCATGGTTGAAGTAGTATTGAGATTTAGTTTACTTGATGCTATATTACTATAATTGAATAAGAATGAAGCATGTGTTTATTCTACCTTGAGAGTTAGGTTTACATGATGACCATGTGAGGTATTGCTTGAGAGTAATGCTCATAATATGAAGATGACTCCTAGGGCTTTAAAGGTAAAAGCTAAAAGGAATGAACTATGAATATTGAGGCTTTAAAGAAGAAGGCTATTATGCATGTTGAATTATATAAGGTACTATTGTAGAAGGAATTTACCCACATGACCTACAATGTGAGTATATGAGCTTATACATGCAATGAATGAACTATTTGAGTTATGATTATATACATGTCTATTATGATAAATGTT
>NW_006239171.1:20197-26323 GCF_000226075.1 Solanum tuberosum
TGTATGAATTGTCTAGGATGATGATAATGTTGTTGTTGTCTCATTGTAAGGACAATTACACACACGCACTCCATGCATAAATATGATTATGATGTATCAATGGTGTTAATTGAAAGTATAGTTCTCATATGCACCTTTACACATTATTATGCATGAAATGTACATAACTATGTTGATCCTATGTGTTGATTGAAAGTCCTTTCTCATGAGAACACATGATCTTGGTGTGAAAGTTATTCTCACATACTAATGATGATTCTAAGGTTGAAAGTCCAATTCTCACCTAATTGAATCTATGATCTATTTTATGAGTTGGGTTGAACGAAGGGTAAAGTACCCCTTCAAACATGTAAAGCCAATTCAAGACTAATTATATATAATTTGGGAAATAATGCTTAGCACCGAGTGGATATGGAAAATGAGGTAAAGGCCCTTCCGCCAATGCAAGATGTTGGGTCATCTAAAGTGAACTCATGAGATGGAAGCCCCTCCGCCAATGTAATATGGAGGGTTTCTAGACGCAATCTCCCTATTCCATAACTATGTGCCAACATTGAACTTTAGCTAGTGGATCCACATTATAGCTATACATTTAGTTCTACCTTAGGCAAATAGGACACCTTCTTTTGGTGTGGGGTTACACGACACCGGATTCCATGTAGCTTTACATGGTCTATGTTGGTTATGGCTACTTTTCCCTAAATAATAAAGATAATGAATGAGACATTAACTATACTATGACTTCTTAATGAGTTTTACTTAGTAGGAGTGGGGGTATGGGACTTCACTTTTACATTGCACGAGTAGACTTAGTAGGATGTCATGGTATGGTTCCTTTGTGTTATGATGAGATTTGAATGCATGCATATGTGTTGAATGGATAGTTGTTATGAATGACTTTCCTTATAATTCAAGTAATGTACATGACTATTTCCTTATTTGTGATTATTGATTATAATGAGGTCTAAAGATGAAATGCATGACTAAGGTAGCTTCAAAGGAGTACTTAGTAGGGTTGGTATTATGGATGCCAACCATACATTGCACAAGTATTTCTTAGGGGTTGCTTAAGTGATGATTACTTCATGATGAGATGGTCTTGGTATTTGACTTTGTATTCTGAAGATTGGGATTTGTATTATGTTGATGTTGGAGACTATACTTGTTATTATAGTGATATCTCTCATGTTATAATGAAATGTATGTGAGTTGCTTTACGGGTTGCATTCTCCAACTATTTCAAAGATGATGTTCAAAAATGGCATATAACATGATTTCAAATGAAATGTCCCTTTTTATGCATGTTTTAAGGTTTGTGCATGGCTTCCAGACTTAGTTTTTTTCCTAACCCCATCTTTCTACATTTTCTATAAGTGTAGGCTTTGGAGATATTGGATTCCATCCTTGTGGCTAGGTTCATATCTGATCAAGAAGAAGAAGATTGGTGAGTCCTCATTGTATTCGAGGGCTCAACCATGTGTTCCTTAGGTCTTTACTTTTATGTTTTAGACTTATGTAAGGGCTATGTCCCTAAGATTGTATTTCAAAAGTTATAATCCAAGTGTTATAGATGGTTTGAGACATAGTGTCATAGATTCTCTTTAATTTTTTAAGAGACTTCGATTGTAAAGAAAAGTTTTAAATTCAGCACTATTTTCCTATGCTTTTATGTTCATGTATGCTATGAGGCTTGTATGTGACCCCTTCATGGTCAAGTACGCAGTGTTACTTCTAGGGGGTAATCTCAGGTCGTGACAAATGTGGTATCAGAGCATAAGGTTTTTGGGATGGGTTTTAGGATGTCTCAAACCAGATCTAGTAGAGTCTTGTTCATAAATGTGAAGCGCGCCATATTTTATGAATAGGAGGCTATCGGATGTTAGGAAAACTTCACATCTTCATTCTCTAGTCATGCCATAGAGTTTAACTCTTAAGGTCTTTATCTCTAACCGGTGGTCTTAAGGGTACGACTACTCGGAGGGCTTATGCTACAAGGAGCGAGGGAGAAAGGTTGGTTGTGATGCCAATTATGGCTATGTGACTTGAGAGATTTGAGGTATTAGATTGTGATGTTGACTTTAGTGTGAATGATGCTTCATAGTTGCCTTGTGTTATGAAAGATGTTTAGAAGAATTTGGGTAGGCTTACTCCCAAGGGGGAGATAGTATGCCTACCTAGCAAGGTGATTGTGAGGTTATGTTTAGTTGATGATAGAACCCGTACAGTCAAATTGTTAGTTCCCGAATGAGCCTATCCGAGAGTGGTAAGAGGGAAACTCTATGCCATAAGTTTGGATTATGTTGTGTCTTAAGGTTGACTTGAGGGTTGCATGTACCACCTAGTAAGGTAATAAATAAGAGTGTAAGTGTTAACCACTTCAAAGAGTTAGTTATCTTTTAAGATTGATCTTAAGTATGGTCATTTTGAGTAGGGTGCTTAGATAATACCTAGATATGATTGGTTGGTAGATCCCACCAAAAGTGATGATAAGGGTTAAAATGATCTAGAATTGTCTTGATCCAAATCTAGTAGAGATTGAGAGGGTTGTTATGGTTGTGGTGATGAAGGTCACAAATGAGAGATTTCCCCGTGCTTAAGATTAGAAGAAGAGAGAGTAAGCAAGTTCCTGTTAATGGTTCTGGTATGTGATTTATGCTAGATTAGAATCCGGTAGTACTTGTTTTTTGTGACTTGACAAATTGTACATAATGAGCTTTCATGTTGTCCTTAGTATACATGAGGTTAATTGTAGTTATACGTGTGTATTGGTAGAACCCAACTTAGCCATAATTAGTTTTATGGTTTGTTGGAAGAGTTGATGAATGGTGGTGTTTAAGTGATGGTTAGAGGGATGTTGAGTGAGTAGACTCGTTTAAAAGAGGATAGAAGTGTAATCCTCCATGGTTTAGAATCATATTGTGTGATGAGTGTGAAGGTTTAGTTATGACTTGCTCCGACCTTAGAATTAAAGAAGTGATGTTGTAAAGAGTTTGTATAGGCTTACCCCCCAAGTAGGGGATAATGTACTTAGATTGTAAGGTCATTAAGTGTCCTTGATGGTCATGAGTTAGGCTTGCTTGATAATCTCACCTTAAAAAGGTGTAGTGAGTTGAGAAGTTTAGTCCCGGTTTGGTAGGCTCATATGAGACTTGGAGTGGTATTTTGGTAAGGGTTATAGTTGAAGGTGCTTATTTGGGAGGCCAAGGGCCAATGAGATGTCCCTATATCCTTATGTCCCCTTCTATTCCTCCTCTAGCTTAAGGTGATAAGTTCTCCTTTACTCATTTCATGATTTTGGAGTCTTGGATGTTCTGTGTCTTATAATTTTCTTATTCCATAGAGTTACTTTTGTTAACCTTGGTAAGGTTTGGATGCATGATTATTAGACCTTTATGAGTTATAGAGCCCGATAAGGTTATAATGGGTCTTAGAAATGCTTTGAGTTTGTGGGAAGGGGTAGTAATTGAGGCTTTTGTAAAAAAAAAAGGCTTACTCCCAATGGGGAGATCATGTGCTTGAGTAGGAACATTGATTGAGAGTCCCGATATCCTCATCTTTTCTTATATTCCTATTCTAGCTAGAGACCAAGAGTTCCTTTTTGGGTTTGTTTTATGTCTAGGAGTCATGAGTGTTTTAGGAATTTCCATGATCTCCTTATGTTATGCATGTTTTTGAAAGATTCTTACTTCGTATAAAATGGATTTTTCATGATTTACATGTTCCTCATGTTGTTGTGCATTCTAGTATGGTGATGGCATATTTGACTTCATGAGATGGTGTGATGAAAATCTTTTGTTAAGTTTGATGAAATGGCACATTGGCTCCGTAATGTTGTGTTGAGCTTGCTTTTAATTGGAAAAAGGTAATTCCTCCCATGATTATGTGATTGATGATGTTTAGAAGTGTTTGTGTAGGCTCACTCCCAAGGGGGAGATGGTGTGCCTAGCTAACATTGTATTATGTGCTTATACGTTGCCATGACCTTGTTATATAATGCATGTTCATGAAAACTTGTGTTTTGAAAGAAAATGAGTTTATGTGAATTGTTTCCCTCATGTTGTGGTGCTTTGAGTAAGAGTTGCCTATTGTACTTCATGAGAAGAATATATGGACATGTTTTAGTTAGGAGATGGTAGTTCCTCCTTGAACATGACAAGCGATGAGAATCTCATGCATAAATAGGTTGTTTAGAGATAGTTCATACTTCCTTGTATTGTATTGAACATGTTGTATTGAAATTGATGTTTCCTCCTTGAATAAGCGCACATTGTGAATAGTGTATTTTGAGTTGTGCATTAATGTGATGTTTCATGCATGATTGGACTGCTAGTCTTGAGTCTTTAATTCCAAAACGTGTTTCAAGTGTCATTCGAGGATGAATGTTCCTAAGGGAGAGATAATTTAACAACCCGGAAATCTAGTAAGACCAAGCTAGAGTTTAATGGAAACTAGTCGGTGAAACTAGAGCCTAACGTGTGAGCTTTTGAGTTTGATGTTTGGTTGTAGGTTGTATATTGACTTCCCAAGCTTAGGTTGAGGTTCCTAGGGGTTAAACATCAAGGTACGACCCCCCAAGGACCAACCAAGGGTCCTTGAGGGGGACCCAAAAGCCTAACCCCAAGGCTGCCCCTTAATGCAAAAAGCTGTCAAAATGTGTGACCTACGGATGGCCATCTATGGCCAGTAGGTCAATTGACGCCCCGTAGGTCTTGCTGCGTAGGTCAAGGCCACCAAGACCTTTTTGCAGACCCAAACCACGACCCCACAGGACGGGGAGTGGTCCCATCCACAGTCCGTGAATGGGGGTCTCGTGGTTTGCACCTGTAAGTTGTCCAAACATCTCGGCCAAGGTAAGTAATTTCCAACTAATTCCTTTTTAATTAGTTTCCAACAGGGGTCGTTTAATATGGTAATTATACATGTATATAAACTATTTTAAGTCATTAGAACACCTTTTAATGAATCATAACCCAAGACCCCAAATCAAAACCCAAATACTTACCTCCCAAAATCTTCTCTCTAGACTACATTGAAGAACAAAGGAAGGGATCAAGCTAGAGCTTCAAGAAGAGGGATTTTTCATATGAATTTGATGGGATTCTAAGTCTAAGGTATGGATGCTTTTCATTCATGGTTAGCTATCACCAAGAAGCCCCTTCAAATCATGTTTTCAAATCCCCCAATTCTAGGGTTGTTCAATCTAGTCATGGGTCTCCTTCCAAAATGAATTCAATTGTTTAATTAAGGTTTATTATGATGATTTATGATTGGATTAATGGAGTATTGATGGATTTTGATGAAAATCTCTCTTGGACCCATGATTTCCCCTTCTTCCTAAATTGTGAACTAAGTTGTGACTTGATTGATCATGGAAGCTTAACAATCGATGATGTTTATGTTTATTATGTTGTTGAATCATGATATCTCTCTATCTAGTATGGTAATTCTAGAAGTTAGGGTTGATCTTGATTCTTAGACTTGAAAGGCAATTTGCTAGGGTTGTATATGTTGATGAAGATTGTATATGAACTTGTTGATCCACTTGAAAGGTGGAGGTGTTTAATTATGATGTAGTTACTTGATGTTAGTATAATTCTACATGTATTCTTGATTAACCTGAGATTCTAGGGTGAAATTGATGTAGCCTAGGGTTATGTCATGAAAGAGGCAAATTAAGGGTTTAGATGTGACCTTCTAAAATTGATGAACCTCTTGATGATTTGCCTTAGATTAGATCACCTAAACATGAATTACGTATGAGTGAATCTTGTAGACATGAATGAACTTGACTAGGTCTTACATGATGAATCATGGTTGAAGTAGTAATGAGATTTAGTTTACTTGATCCTATATGACTATAATTGAAGAAGAATGAAGCATGTGGTTAGTCTACCTTGAGAGTTAGGTTTACATGATGACCATGTGAGGTATTGCTTGAGAGTAATGCTCATAATATGAAGATGACTCCTAGGGCTTTAAAGGTAAAAGCTAAAAGGAAGTAACTATGAATATTGAGGCTTTAAAGAAGAAGGCTATTATGCATGTTGAATTGTATAAGGTACTATTGTGGAAGGACTTTACCCACATGACATTATGATAAATGTTAGATGTGTTGATTTACATGGT
>NW_006239171.1:26594-75488 GCF_000226075.1 Solanum tuberosum
ATAAACATGATTATGATGTATCAATGGTGTTAATTGAAAGTATAGTTCTCATATGCACCTTTACACATTATTATGCATGAAATGTACATAACTATGTTGATCCTATGTGTTGATTGAAAGTCCTTTCTCATGAGAACACATGATCTTGGTGTGAAAGTTATTCTCACATGCTAATGATGATTCTAAGGTTGAAAGTCCAATTCTCACCTAACTGAATCTATGAGCTATTTTATGAGTTGGGTTTGGACAAAGCTAAAATAAACATGATGTATATGATAGAATAAGCTAACCAAATTCCCCGAGTTAATGTTATAATGATAGAACTAAACAATCGATATATATACAAACATTGATCAATGAATTCTCGATAAAAATAAGTGAAAATAATTTAAGTAGCGGTAATATTTTGATAGGCAAAACCAGAATGTAAACATAGGTATAGGAACACCTAAATATATCATAAAATGCTAAGCATAATAAGTCAAAATTACATTACACAAAACATAGATTCATACAATAGGAGAATGTATTAAAGAGAGGGGAGGGTAACCTTCTCTGAAGTAGTGAGCATAGAACAATGAGCCTGACCACAGAAAAAATTTCCACCAACACGAGTTCGGGTGTGGTGTACCCGTTTGAGTATGTATATATAGATGTATGTATATTTTGTTGAGAGGATATAAGGGTTTCAGAATACAAAATTTAAAATATGGTCAAAGGATTGTACACTTAGCTAAATTGAGTGGCTTGTTGTATTAGAAATTTAGTCAATTGGATTTAAATATTGCCAAATCAAACTAATTAGCTAAATTCGATCGAAATAGAAAAAGACAAGTAATTATCGATAAATTATTTGAGGTTCTTAATTTAAACAAGTCAAGGACATAAGTTTATCAATAATAATACATAATTATAAAGTTAACTAATTTAAAGGAAGTAAATACATATGTGTATTAAACACAATTTTATATATATATATATATATATATATTACTTTAAAAGCATGAACTCCTAAATTGAATGTTAAATTACTATAATAATCCTAACTTAAGTTGTGACTTTTTCGATGAGTTATGACGTTTTCGATAAGTTGTGACTTTTTTCGAATGGTTGTGATTTTTCAATGAGTTATGACTTTTCCAAAGAGTTGTGACTTTTTCATTAAGTTGTAACTTTTCCAAAGATTTGTGAATTTTCCAATAAGTTGTGACATTTCCAAAGGGTTGTGACTTCTCGAAACGGTCATGACTTTTCAGATAAGACATAAAAAATATTTGTTCATACTACCCTTTGTTAATTGTAAAATAGAGAGGCTTTCTCTCATTTTTCAACCAATTTTTTTTTAATCTTCTACTCTTCTTCTTCTTGCATTTTAAATTTTTTTGTGTGATTTATTGTCGTTGAGCGAATTCGAAGTTTAGCGAAATATGAGGTATCACTATTCTGATGAAGTAAGTCATTCTATCCTAAGAGGGTCTATTCCATAACCTCGAGTACTTGAGAAAAGTAATTTTGATGATATAATGATTATTGTTTTTTCTTAATATATACATTAGTATCTAATGTTCCAATATATAAAGTTAACATGATGTAGTCTAAATTCATTTGTTTTTGTTAAAAATTTCTCTTCTGATATAGATGCATGCTTCTGAATATCTTTTCCAAAATTTAGAGCATTGTGACAATTTATTTTTTATGCTCAACACAAAAGAATGACTTTATTTATCAATGCTACTTATGTAATTTAGACTCTCATGAAGTTTGCTTCAAAATAATAATAACTATATAAACATTGCCCTTTTGTTTTACTTATTTACTATTTCTTAATATTTTAGTATTTTAGACGAAGAAAAGTTCATATGACTTGTAATAACGCCAGTTGAAGTTTTGTATTTATTTTAATTTTTATTATTTATTTAATAGTTAATTTTATGTGATAAATATTTTCATTAATGCAAATGTATATTTATATTTAGGTAGGTATTTGTATTTAAATTAAAGTATTATATATGTCACAAATGTATTATCAAGTTAAAATGAAAAAACACTCACAACCAATGTAAAAATATGTGAATATATAAAATATAGTTGTTCTTCACATGTTCATATGACATCTAAACAATTTAATGTGAAATACACATGCAAAGCACATCTGGTTAGATGACAAGAAAATACAAAGCAAATATTGTCTATAAGGTAATATTAGTGAGATAAGACTAATTACATGATTATCTCATCAAATTGAAATAAATATATACATTATTGCATTTAACTAATAAAAAATTTCATTGACCATCTTCATAAATTTGCGTGAATAAGAAATATATATTACGATCCACGTTGAACATTCACAAAAGAATCCGCAGTATTATTTTTTCTTAAGCTTATTATTCTAATCTTCACTTAAATAAGAAACACTATTTACTATAACATATATTTTTGGAATTGATAATCACGTGCAACGCACGTGTCAAAAAGCTAGTATATATATATACACACATAGTTGTAGAATTATTTCTGAAAACTAACAAAACAATTTAGATAAAAGATTTAAAATATTTTTGGATTTTTCAAAAATAATTATTTCAAATTGAAGAAGGTTGATAATTAATATGAATTGCATAGGATCAAAATTGGGTGTCAACACTCGAGATGATTGAAAAGCGTCCTATATTATAAATGTATATAATCAATGTTTATACACACTTATAAAGTGCAAGTACATTATTTAAAAATTACCTACAATTGATTTGTGTATGTGTTGTTTAATTAAGTATAACAATATAAAAGTGTATATAAGAACCTTTATACACTATTATACATGTATATATAAGTCTATACGCTATTATAACATTTAAAATTTATCCAGTACAATTATAAATTTATATAATATTAAACTTTTGATTTTATTAAAAGAAATCTAATAATCGATTCGATTCGATCAGTAAATAAATCTTCTTAAAAACATTGATACCCACAACTAGGGGTGTTCATGGTTTGGATAAAAACCGATTCAAACCGAAAAACGAAACCAAACCGATTAAATGAACCGATTTAATTTGGGTTTTGGTTTGGTTTGGTTTTAGATTGTTAAGAACCAATAGTATTTGGTTTGGTTATGGTTTTGTTAGAAAAAAATCGAAAAAATAACCGAACCGAACCAACAAGTTATATACATAAATTTTATTATTATACAAACATAATATATTATATTCATAAACAATTTTAAAGATTTTATATATGTTTCATAAAAATTTATTTATAATTTACTTATGAAAGAAAAAATGTCTAAGGTGAGAACATTTTTCTTATTTTATAATTTACTTGTGAAAGAAAAAATGTCCAAGGTGAGAACATTTTTCTTATTGGTTTCATGTATATGAGTGTCTATGGAAATTCTTTGTGGGACTGAAAATGTCATTGTCTCTTCCTTCTATGCCAAAATAGTGAATTTTGAAGTTTTATTCAGTAAATTCAATGATAGAAAGTTTTGTAATGCCAGTCATTCTAACTATTTTTTTGTTTGAATGGATTGTTGTCATTTTTTTCACGTTTTGAATGAATTGTTTCTTTTATTTTTATGTATGGTTAATAACCGAAAAACCGAACCAAGACCGAAAACAACCAAACCGATAAATGTATATTATATTTGGTTTGGTTTGGTTTTCATAATTTTAAAACCGATTAAGTTGGTTTGCTTTTGGTTTTGACCAATAACCGACCCAAACCAAACCGTGAACACCCCTACCCACAACTATAATGTTTTATCATAATATATTCAAAATCTTAGATGGTTAATTTCTTTCATTTTGTTAAAAAGGGGAACTTTCAGATCTAGCCACTTAAAAATAGCTTAATTACGCTCCATATCTATAGTTTGCTAATTACGATTCGTCGTTACATATTTAGGGAGGAAAGTGGTGAGCGAGATTGAGAGAGGAAGGAGAGAGGCAAGCAGAGAGGTGAATTATATATGTATATCGGTTAGATAATTGTATATATGTAATTGCTATACATATGTATTTGTATATCTAACGATCGAGATTGGGAGAGGGAGGAGAGAGATTAGTGCAATTGGGAGAGGGAGGAGAGAGACGAGCGAGAGAGGGCAATAATTTGTATAATTCATATCTTGTTTGTATAATTTGCAGGTATGTTTGAATAATTTGCGTATTTTTGTATAATTGAGTAATATAAAGTTTGAAATTATACAAATATGATAAAACTCAAAATAGCGAATCAATACAAACAGAAACATAGGAACTTTAAACAATTATACAAATTATATTATACAAATTACACTATATAATTTATATTCTACAAAATACAAAAACTACACGTTTATACAAACTTTAAAAAGTTATATACAAAAAGATTGAATGTATATGGTGATAAAACTGAAATATCAGTGGATATCATCATCATATACAAATACAAATATAAATTAAACAAAAAATGGTTAGTTGTGAATTATACAAATGTGGTGAATTATACAAACGTGACTAATTATTAAAACTCAAAGTCAGCTCACGTAATTAATGGTTAATGTTAGTCGCGAGTGATAATTATAGCAAACTATGCTATGCTGACTAATTAAGTAATATAAGTTTGCTTAACGATGTAATTTTCTCTTTTTAAAATAACTAACATCATGCGTTAGTGGAGTCCAACACAAGGACTGCACCCAAGGGGTAGAAGGTAGGCAGCCTATCTTAATGCAGGTATTAGTGCCTACTTCGAATATCCAAATTCATGTCCTATAGGTCACATAAAAAACCATACCAATGATTCAAGACTCCCGTTCCGAATGAACATTTAAATTAAATCATTGTTATTTTTCATTTTTCTTTAGATTTAATTTAACATTATTACTTTGCAGTTCCAGTGAAAAAAATGAGTAGGCAACTTTCGTTAGAAATCATGGTAATCACGTAATAAATTTACATTATATGGAAACACTAAATAAACGTGAAAAAATACTTGACAAATTGACTCATAATATGAAAATAATAGATAAATATACTCATAATATGAAAATATTAAATAAAAATAACAAAAAAAAATTTCTTTAGATTCAATTAAACATTATAAATAAGAAGACAACATTTGTTAGAAACCATGGTAATCACGTAATATATTCATATAATACAATAACACCGAATAAACGTGACAATACACTTGAAATAGAGTCATAATATAAAATTGTTAATACATGTGACAACAATAAGACTTATGGTATGAACATATCAAATGAATGTTACAATACTCGTGAAATATTTTTGTCCAAAAAAAAAAAAAGAAACGCACTTACACACCTACTATAAATTATACAATTATTCCTCTCAGAATTGCTCAACCTTATACAAAAAAACATCTTTTCTTCTGTGATGGAAAATGAGCCCAAGAAAGGTAAGCAAAAGATTGAGATGCAGTTAATTGAGTCTGAGAGAGCACGCGCTATAAGTTTTTCCAAAAGGAAAAAAACCTTGTTTCAAGATGCAGAAAAGCTTGCAACTCGGAGCGGAGATGAAGTTGGTGTTATGCTCTTTTCACCAGGTGAAAAACCATTTTCTTATGGTTCCACAAGTATAGAAGAAATAATTGATAAATTTTTAAAAGTGAAACTAGAGCAACGTGATCATGCTGAGGGAAAATCTGTTGGATTTGGGGCATTTAAAGATCTTCGCAAAGAATTGCAAGAACTTAACGAGAAAGAAAGAAGACGAATATTAATGTATAAGATTATGCACCCTGGCTCAGAAATACCTTCGGATAAACACATGGAGGAGAAGAAGGTGGCAATGTTGTTGTGGGTAAAGGAAATTTTAAATGAAACAAAAAGTGCTATTTTGAGCAAGCATTTCAAGTTTGATTTAAATGTTCTCCCTGAGCCAGAAGAACACGAGAGTTCTTGAACTCATAATTCTCATGGAGTTGGTAACTGAAAATCTTGATATTTGAGCTATACTTGTAGAAGTTCTTATCAGTGATCGAGTATGCTAATAAGATTTTCTCTATTATTAAGTCACTTTTTAGTCTTCAAATATCCATTTATATGAGGTTTTAGGCCACAAAATAGAAGGTTATGGAGCTTTTATATTATTAAGTCAAATATTTTTTGTTTGTTTTATCTTTAGACTTTAATGATGCTTTGTGTTGTCTAGAATGGTAAATCAATTGAAATATTTTATTGAAGTAGTAAATAGTGTAAAATTGATGGATCAAAGAAAACTCTAGTATACTCATTTATTTGTTTTATGTTTCCATCTTTGTCAAGTTTAGTGCATTTACATTTACATCAAGATTAGCATTGTGAGATGGTGAGTCTCTATAATATGAGCTTCTCGAATATTTATTGATTTTATTAGTATATTCAATATGTCAAGAGGGATTGCGCTTGAATTTTCAACTCAATACAAGTAATAGAAAAGAGTTTTTATTTATTTATTTTGGAGCACATTAGCACCCAATACAAGTATGTATGGCACCCGAAACTATTACATATGCCATACAAGTGTGATGCAGTTTGCTTATCCAAAGGGAAGGTAATTAGACATGAGAAATTTATATAGATTGAGAGTCATTTTTTTAGAAGTGGGAAAATTGTTGTGTTATTGCAATAATAAGAATAAGAATTTTATTCTTTATTTTTAATAATAAAAAAAATTATTTTATTTTATATTAAATTTAAATATTTTAATTATGTTGAGATGAGCTAATATTAAGAATTTGAATAAAAAAAAAAATTCTTATAAAAAATATAAGAAATAACTGATGACTAAAAGAATTTATTTAAATTAAATTTGGATTGAGTGTTTTTTTAGACCAAAAGGTGGAAGGAGGGGTATCTTTGAAGCAAAAACAAAGGTGGAGGGTATTTTTAGACCAACTCGTGGAAGGAGGGTATTTTTGAGTCATTTCCAGTAGGTTAGGAGTAATCTTGGCCCTTTTCCCATCATTATAAACAGAAACACAGTTTAGACAACTAAAAAATTGAGTTTCGATAAACTCAACCCAATAGTGAAAATAATTATGTAGAATAACCCCCAAAGGATTCAGTTGTCACTAAACAATTAACATACCTCAACCATGAAAAGTAACACATAGCCGGACTCTAGTCCTTACCCTGACTCACCTTAATATGGTCCATATCCCACATGATCACATACAAGTAACCAAGACTACTCAGAGATCCAACATGCAACAATTACATTGATAAAAGTAAACTAGGTTCACTCATGAAACCATAAACACATACTTGGTCCTATCAAGGGACCCAAACTCAAACTATTAGCGTACCGACGTGGTATTCGAGCCATCCGTAGTTAGTGTACCAGCATGGAACCCGAGCCAACCATATGTGGATATCCTCGTTCCAGGCGTGGTAACCAAGCCAAATATTAGTATATATATACCAGACGTGGTATTTGAGCCAACTATGAAGATATCTTGTACAAAGCGTGATACCCGAACCAACCATCAAACACGGACAATCATGCACAATCACAAACATGATGAACCATAACACTTGAAACCATAAGTCACATAACTAGTTCATTGGATGAGATTATCAACATGCTTAACTACATATGTTTCCTATGTATTCCTTACCATGCCTTGCACAATGATAGTACAAATTGTGGACATGCATACACACATAATCAGAAACGTACAACCATCCTAATAAAGAACTCAAGGCAATCAAGAACGGGAGAACCATCCTCTAGTAATTACTTCATCTCCACCCTAACAACACATAACAACATTTCTAACCATATATATTATGTGCCCAAAATCCTTTTACATGCCATTTCCGAACATCTACATGATATAATATAGTAATACGGGTCTATACAATGCAATTGAAAGAAACCTAGCCTACCTGGTTGTCAAGTAACAATTGGTGAATCTTGCCCAAGAATTTGACTCCACGGATATCACGACCTAACCCACCAGGCCATGCAGGCACCTAATATAACAGCTAGATAGGAGAACCCTTATTACCTAAACCGGTTAAAACATACAAAAAAATAAATAATTTTCTATTAAAGGCTCATTAAACATATTTTTTTTAAATCAAACTTTAAATGACTTCTTATATGAAAGACTAAAAAACACCACGCAAGGAACTAGTCTAAACGGTACAAAAGCTACAAAGGAGGTATAACTTGTACAAGAAAATAAGACACAACTCCCACCATAATAAAAAAAAATGAACATGGAAGCTATTGGAGATCATAATCTTATATACCTATGATACATCACTGAACCTACAACCAGACTATGTCAAGTGACATAACAAGAGTAGTATCAGTACAAACACACGAACTGGTAGGCGTCATCGGTCGATCTAAATCTATCACATAATATAATATAGAAAATCAGAAAAGATATGTCATGAAAGTAGACAATCTCACTTCTCTATTCATATACTCTTACCCTTCACAAGTAAATGTCATGACTAAGTGCTTTAATTACATCACCCTAAGGCTTTCCCAGCCTACCTAGAACATCACAATATTACACAATTGTAGCTTAACCCTTATACCACATTAATGTTAACAAATACCATGCCATCACGAGCCCTATAAACTAACCTACTATCATTTACAATTACTCATGCCAACTCTCTGGCCTATGTTTGGAATATTAAATGAAACTGGCACCTTAGACCAACTTATCCATGGTAAGACTTAGTCCAGAACTCCCTACAACCAAAGTTTCATGATGAAAAAAAGAGAAAAAATTGGGTCCCATAAGCTAAATTCAGTAGTTAAGATAATTATGCAGAATAGCCCTAAGAATTTAAATGCAATTAACCAATTAACCTACTGTTACCATCACAAGTAACACACAGCCTCGAAATCCCAGTCCTTACCTTCACTTATCATAACATGATCCATGTCCCATATGGGTCACGTACAAGCCAGACCTCAGATCAACTGACTTTTTCAGTAATCGAACCACTCAGGGATTCAACATGAAACAATTACATCATGCAAGAACACAACAAGTCCACTCATGAGACTATAATCACATAGTTGGTCCTCTTACGAAACCCAAAACTGTTAGCATACAGATGTGGTATCTGAGAAATCCTTAGTTAGTGTACCTATGTGGTATCCAAGCCAACTATATATGTATATCCACGCACTAGGCGTGGTACCCAAGCCAACCGTTAGTATATAATAGGTGTTGTATCTAAGCCGATCATGGGGATATCATGTACCAGGCATGGTACCCGAGTCAACTAGAAAACACAAACAATCATGCACAATCAGATAGCACAATGAACAAGAGTACTTGAAAACCACAAGTCACAATCACAAGTTCATTGCATTAGATAACCTACTTGTTGTCACTTCATATATCTCCATGTCATGCATTGCAAAAATGATACTACACAGATTAGACATGTATACATACATAAATAAAAAATATATAACCATCATAACAAGGAAACTCAAGAATAATCAAGAACTAGAGCACCACATGTTATTCATTACCTCATCCCTGCCCTTACAAAACATAAAAACAACCTTTAACCATCCAAATTCCATGCTCAAAGATGTATACATGCAGTCTCCAAATTTTTACAAGATAGAATGCGGTAAAAGCATGTCAAACTAAATTGGAGTGTCATTTCCTTCAACGTGACACGTTATTATATTGGAGCGTCACTTCCTTCAACATGACACGTTATATTATTATTGGAGTGTAACTTCCTTAAATGTGACACGTTAAGTTATTATTGAAGCATCACTTCCTTCAACGTGACATGTTATTACTATATTGAAACTTTGCTTCCCTTAACGTGATAAGTTATATAATATTGGGTCGTCACCTTTCTCAATGTGACATATTATATTATATTATATTAGACAGTCATTGCACGAATGGTGACACATTATTATTACATTAGTACATCACCACCCTCAAGTGCAAGGTTATATCATGTAGGGACGTCACTTTCCTATAAAGTGACACGTTGGGACGTCACCTCCCTAAAAAGTAACATGTTGGGAAGTCACCTCCCTAAAAAGTGACACGTTGGGACGTCACATTCCTAAAAAGCGACATATTATATTATGTTATTGGATCATCACCTCGTTCAAATTGACACATCACTTTGGATCACCACTTCTTTCGAAAGCACTACATTTGAAATCAGATTGTTATCTCCTTCAGCATGGCATGTTAAACCAAATTAGCACAAATTATATTTGTATTTATGTTACATTTTCTACTAACAATTTTTTCCAAACTTTTCAATATACAAAGTGCACTACGTTAAAATAGGACGCAACACAACGTGGGATTTTTTCTTATCAGCGAACAGGGATATAGTCCAAAAAGGAATATCAACCTCCTAGGAAGCGAGTTAAGGAACGACTTCCACCACAATCAAACCCCATCCCTATCATAAGGTGTGTGGGTATTTTTTGGGGTTTAATAGTTTTAGGATTGCCTTTAGTGAAAATTTCAATTCTCACAAGAGGTAAATATTCAAATTCGAGTGACAATACACCTAGAGCTTTGGAAGACATGTCCAAGTAAGTTCTTACCTATGGGTGTGAAAGACCCCACATTCATAGTTGAGATGTTTGCTTGCCACTTTTCCACGTTCAATTCCTTTGTCACTCATCATTAAGCTAAAGGTTATTTCCGCATAAGAGATTTCCTTTTCAACCGATTGAGTCGAACTACAAACAATCTGATTCACAAAGTTTAGGGATATGTAGGCAAGCTCGATGTTGAAAACTTGACTGTACTCCAACTAATATGTTCTAACTCCATTCTCGAGCTTTTTGATGTCCCCATACTTTCACACCAGAATAGCTTTGGAATTCTTTCGAAATTGTGCACTAAATAAAGTATCTTTCTAACTCCTAGTGGATGAAGTTCTCATGTTACTTGAGATAAGTTGGAAACCCAATACCAGGGTCCGACCATAATTCCTCAAAATCCTTGCCATTCTACATTCCAAAAGATGAATTATTGGACGGAGAAAATTGGATTCGTCAATTTCATTTGCCACGGATCTCTTTCATCCATCCCAGTCAAATGAGGGGCAGTTGTTGACACCTAGATTTGACCCTCCACTATATGGATTAATTATCGAGCTTCTTTAATTTCAAACGTTTTGAAATAGTCAGCTTTTAATAAAGTTCACAATGTTTCTCAAGTTATTTTTAAATAGTTCTGTCACTTTTTATATTTTTAAACAATCTCTCTCTCTCTCTCTCTATATATATATATATATATATATTTCTACCTTTTATAAATTTCCAAAATCATCCTAAAAAATTTAGTTATACTTATATATTTTGTTGATTAGTTAAGTTTAGTTTATAGTTTATACTTTTAGTTAATTAATTTATAATTAGGTTAAGATTAAGAAGCTTGTTAGCTAATTATTAATTCTTCTTATTTAAGTTTTGGCCGAATTTGCTAATTAAACTCAACTTGACAAAAATTCTAACCTCAATTGACTATAATTGTAACCCATATGGTCATTTCCTATTTGCAAGATTTAGCCAATTTTTACTACAAATCTTAACCAATTTTCATCCAATTTTAGACCAATATGGGCCCAAAATTCAGCATCCCACCCAACATCCAAATTATAACACCAAAGACCCAACCTCTACAATACATCAGTCCACCAAAGCGACTCAATAAAAAAATATGTATACCAACAACCCGACCCTCGTACTTCGTCTTCTTCGCTACGAATACCCAGTTATTAGCAAACCTAAGTGAGTCCATTTGTGAGTCAGTCGTGTCCCTCCCCTTACCCTTTCCATACGAATAACATTCTCAAATGAATCGGGTGGAAGTATCTCCTTTTTCGTTCGTCTTTCGCCCTAAATCTAACGTTTCAATTCGAATTTCTCTAAGAATATGTTTGAATCATACTGGAATCATACCTTTCCAGTTGTGTAGCCTAATCCACTCAAGGATATTTGAATAATCTTGAATTCCCACATTAAATTACATCTCCAAATTCCCCTATAATTATTCCTTTAAATAACCCTCTCATCATTGTTCATGGACACATTTTTTGTCACGCCTTGAGGCTACCCCATTGACGTAACACGGGACCTAGGATCACGAGTGACCCCAAGCTAACCCTGTGTCTGGTATATATCAAGCATACTGAGAATAAATGAATAAAACATGTACTATGCGAAAGCTAAAACAATGGATAACTGAAAGTGGGGAATACCCAACTAGTCTGAATGTATAAAACATACTAAGAGTTTAATAAAAACTAAAAGATTAAACTTAACAATTAAAGCTGATTCTACTACTATGTCTGTAAAGGCTCTAACTGAGTTGAGTTGCTCGGACATGGCCCCTCAGCTAACTCTAACAAAAATGAAAACTAAATAAAAAGACTAAAATGAAAAGCATGTCTATTGTCCTCGAAGTATGAGGACTCACCACTGAAGCTGCTGAAATGCGGACCGAGAATCGATCTAAGCGCAATCTGGATGCTGAGTACCTGAACCTACATTATGAAAGGATGTAGCACAGAGTATGCATCAGTACTTGAAATGTATTGAGCATGCATGATATATCTACTAAGCTGAACAAAGCATAACTGAGCAAGAATGTAAATACTGAAACATAACTGAACAGCTAAGATGAATGCTAAAGTATATACTGAAAACATGGTCAAATACACTAAGAGTCTGACTGTGGGAGCTACTATTAAACGACATAAACGATGTGATCCAAACGTGGAGTCTGATGTATACGCCCTATCGAGAGGACCTAATATACCTTGCCAGGGGTATAAAGGCATGACTGACGTGATCACTAAATTTGATGCCCAACAGAGGGGACTTATACTCCTATAGGGGCACGTGGTTCTGGCACTATGAGGGTACGCTGAACCCTAGTCCAACTAGGTGCTAACTCTACTCCCATCTGAATATGTATATGACACAAATGTAACTAAAATGTTGAATTTCTGAATAGCTCAAAATACTGACATGCATTATGAGAATGCAACATTTATATACTGATAATGTATCATTCAAACTCTAGACTATGATTATTTGTTCAACTGACCTAGCAAGTATAATTCATGGACTAAGAGAATATATACAACTAGAGTTCTGAGTTTCATACAAGGAATTAAAAAAACTTTCTAACAAACAAGTTATTCTGATTTAGGATACTACAACAGCTAAATCACATTAAATATCCAAGGTTTTACAAACCCTAAGTCTAAATAAGATATGTATAATCAAGGAACTGACTGAATTCTAGGGACCTAGTGGATGAAAGGAACACACTAGTGAAATCCCACATACCTGGTGACGAAATCTACAGAGAAATCCTTTGATTTCGGGACTGAAACTTGAAGCAAACCTTCTAGTTGTTTCTTGGGAAACTGGCTCCTCTTTCTTTTCCTTTTTGCTCTAAGTTTGGATTATTTTTTGTGAATAAAGGTTTTGGGTATGTCTGACTAAGTTATTAGGCTTAAACTGAGTAATATGACGTAGTTTAGCATCAAATTGTGTAGTTTAAGTGCCCAAAGCATAAGGGAAAGGACCAAAATGACCCTGACTTAAATCTAATGAGTGCCACCTACTACAAGACTGACGGGCAATCGTTTGACCTACCAACCGTCGTTAGGAGCCGTCGTTCATGCTCTGCCGACATGGCTTCACTAAAACGAGTATAACGTTTTACTCTAAGCTTGGATTTTAGCAAACTTGGTGGCGTTGGAAAGAGGATTCAATTATCTTTAATTTGATAGGTCACGGGCCACCTAATTCATTTTGTGCTAAAATATATGGTCGTTTGATGTTGACCCAACAACAATTTTCCTCTAATTGGCTGATGACCCTCACCTACGGTCTGTAGGTCCAATCACGGACTGTATTGGTTGACCGTGGGTGGGATCAGAGACCATCAAAATTTTGACCCTAACGATGGACCACACCTACGATCCGTGTGTCCATCGAAAAAGCGTGGACCACGACCGTAGGTCTTATGTTTAGATTCTGAAATTCCCCTTGGACTGAACCACAGGACCCCACCTATGGTCCATAATTCTACCTACAATCCATGGGTTGTTTTCATTTGTTCTGACACCATGTTTTGGAAAGCTGTATTTTTCTATTTCCCCGAGTCTGAGGTGTTACAATATCTCCCTCTTGGGAACATTCGTCGTCGAATGAAGTCTAAACAAGCTTAGTAAGGAGGGAAGGAGTTGCAATCCCTACCACTAGGTACTAGAAGTTGATATCTCACTAATAAAAAGACTGAAATGCAAGGATAACTGAGGGAACATGATACTGAGACTGAATTACACAAGAGTAAACTAAGAGACTGGAGAGGAACTATTACCTCAAGCTAAAATGGAATCGGAAGGAAAGAGATGATGATTGGCCATCATGGCTGCTTCTGCTTTCCAAGTAGCTCCCTGTACTGACTGACTCCTCCACAAAACCTTTACTGAAACGACTTCCTTATTTCTCAACCTACGAACCTGGCAATCAAGGATCTCAACTGGCACATCTTCATAAGTGAGACTATCCTTCATAGCCACACTCTCTAATGGTACTATTGATGTTGGATCACCCACACATTTCTTCAACAAGGAAATGTGAAAGACTGGATGGACCGCTGCTAGTTCTGCTGGCAACTCCAACTCATATACCACATTACCAACCCTTTTCAGGATTCTGTAAAGACCTACATATCTAGGACTGAGCTTCCCTTTCTTGCCAAATCTCATTACCCCCTTCATAGGTGACACCTTCAGAAAAACCCAATCATCGATTTCAAACTCTAAGTCCCTTCTCCTCACATTTGCATAGGACTTCTAACGACTTTGGGCTGTCTTTAATCTATCTATGATGAGTTGAACTTTCTCCATAGCCTCATGAACCGAATCTGGCCCAATCAAGGTTGCTTCACCTACTTCAAACCAACCAACCAGAGATCTACATCTACGCCCATATAGTGCCTCATACGGGGCCACCTGAATACTGGAATGGAAGCTATTATTATAGGCGAACCCTATCAGAGGTAGGTGATCATCCCAACTACCCATGAAATTGATCACGCAAGCTTTCAACATGTCTTTTAAGGTCTGAATAGTACGCTCTGCCTAACCATACGTCTGTGGATGAAATGTTGTACTGAGATTTACCTGAGTACCAAGACCTTTCTGAAATGATTTCAAAAAATGAGAGGTAAACTGAGGACCTTTATCTGAGATGATAAACAAGGGAATCCCATGTATCCTGACTATCTCATTGATGTAGAGTTTTGTGTAGTCCTCCGTTGAATCTTTAGTCTTGATATCCAAGAAGTGAGCGCACTTAGTGACTCTATCTATTATCATCCAAATGGAGTCATGTTGTCTGCGAGTACGAGGTAAACCCGTAATAAAGTCCATGTTTATCACTTCCCACTACCATGTAGGAATGTTAATCCCTTGAGTCATACCTCCTGGATTTTTATGTTCTACCTTAACATGTTGACAGTTAGGACACTTAGCCACAAAGTCTACTATGTCCCTCTTCATGTCATTCCACCAAAAGACTTCCCGTAGGTCACGGTACATCTTAGTAGCACCTGGATGAATAGAATATCTGGAATTATGGGCTTATGTAAGGATCTTCTGCCTCAACTCACCCACATTAGGAACACATAAGTGACCATGGTAACGAAGCACACCATCTCCCCCTTGGGAGAAAACCTCAACTTTCTGCTGATGAACTACACCTTTCAACTGAAGTAATATAGGATCACTGTCCTAATTTTCCTTAACCTCTACTACCAATGAAGATTCTGATCCATTCTAAACTATCACACCACCATCTAATGTGTCTGTAAGGCGAACTTCTAAGCGAGCAAGCCGGTGAACATCCTTGGCTAACTCTTTCTTTTCTTCCTCAACATGTGGTACACTACCCATAGACAGTCTGCTGAGAACATCAACCACTACATTGGCCTTACCAAGATGGTAAAGCACATTCATGTCATAGTCTTTGAGGAATTCAAGCAATAAGATTCAACTCTTGGGTGAACACATATTTGAGGCTCCTATGGTCTGTCAACACATAAACATGAACACCATACAAGTAGTGTCTCCAAATCTTTAGGGAAAATACTACAGCTGCAAGACCGAGGTCATGAGTTGTTAGTTCTTCTCATGGACCTTAAGTTGTCTAGAAGCATAAGTTATGACCTTACCTCTCTGCATCAGCACACAACCTAGGCGGACCCTGGATGCATCACAATAAATACATAACCGTCTGAACTATCTGGTAGAGTCAAGACCGGAGCTGTAGTCAACCTAGTCTTCAGTTCTGAGAAGCTTTTCTCACACTCATCTAACCACTGAAATTTGACATTCTTCTGAGTCAACTTGGTCAATGGGGAAGCTATGGATGAAATTTTTTTAACAAATCTCTAGTAATAACCAGCCAAACCTAAGAAGCTTCTGATATCTGTTGGAGTGGTGGGTTTGGGCCAGTGTTTCACTGCCTCAATTTTCTAAGAATCCACTCGGATTCCTTCAGTATATAACACATGACCAAGGAAAGCATCTGACTGTAACTAGAATTCACATTTGCTTAACTTAGCGAATAACTGCGATCTTTGAGTGTTTGCAGGACAACTCTCAAATGAGTCACATTCTCCTCTTCACTCTGAGAATAAATGAGGATA
The DNA here is from genome assembly GCF_000226075.1 of Solanum tuberosum. NCBI lineage: Eukaryota > Viridiplantae > Streptophyta > Magnoliopsida > Solanales > Solanaceae > Solanum > Solanum tuberosum. Next base: position 43,296 of record NW_006239171.1, read on the forward strand.
TCATCAATAAAAATGATGACAAACAAGTTCAAATACTGTTTGAACACCATGTTCATTAAGTCCATGAAAGCTGAAGGAGCATTTGTTAGTCCAAAAGACATAACTACAAATTCATAGTGACCATACCGAGTCCTGAAGGTTGTCTTCGGAATGTCACTATCTCTGACTTTAAGATGATGATAGCCAGCTATGAGGTCTATCTTAGAAAAGCAACTCGCCACCATGAAGTTGGTCGAACAAGTCATAAATCTTGGGGATGGGATACTTATTCCTGATGGTGACTTTGTTCAATTGATGATAGTCAATGCACATTCTGAGAGAACCATCTTTCTTTTTCACGAACAACACTGGAGCACCCATGGAAAGATACTAAGTCTGATGAAGCCCTTATCTAGAAGGTATTTCAACTGCTCCTTCAACTCCTCAAGCTCGGCTGGAGCCATTTTGTAAGGAGGAATCGAAATGGGCTAGGCATATGGAATGAGATCTATTCCTAAGTCAATTTTCCTTTTGGGAGGAACTCCGAGAAGATCTTTTGGGAACACTTCTGAAAACTCATTTACTACTGGGACTGACTCAAGAGTTGGGGTTTCTGAGCTTGATCCTTAACCCGAACAAGATGATAGATATACCCTTTGGAAATAATATTTTTGGCCTTAAGGTAACATATAAATCGACCTATAGGCATTGAGCTACTACCCTTCCATTCTAAGACTGGCTCGTTTGGAAACTAAAACCGAACTATTCTAGTTCTACAATCGACTGAGGCATAACAGAAATGTAACCGATCCATGCCTAGAATGATATCAAAATCTACCATTTCTAACTCTACAAGATCTGATGAGGTAAATTTCTGAGAGACTGTGATATGGAAATTTCTGTATACTCATCTAGCTATAACTGGGTCACCAACTGGAGACTGAGAAGGGTTCTGAGAGAGTTTCTGAACTAACATCGAAGTTTACTGCTATATTGGGAGTTACAAAAGACAGTGTAGCCCCTGGATCTAACAATGCGTAAATGTCTAAATGAAAGTCTCGTAACGTACCAATGACCACATCAAGAGAATCTTCCTAGTCCTAGAGAGCCTGGAGAGCATACAATTTGTTCTAGCACTGACTACCACTTGTACCAAATGAAGCACCCTACTGAGTTGGGCTATCTACTAGTGCTGCTGGAGCTATAGACTGAGCCCTATTGTTGTTACCTCCTTGCCCCAGCTTGGCAGAAGGGAAATCCTTCAACCTATGGACATACTGACCACACCCAAAGCACCCTTCCTTGCCTGCAAAACACTCGCCCAGATGGTTCTTACCACACTTTGGACAAGTTGGAAAGGTCCTGTTACCTGAAGCACTCCCTGAGACTTAGAGCCTAATGCCCTACCTTTTTTATCCTGTTAAAACCTGGGAGATGGAGCACTAGCTGATGAAGGTGTTGGGGCTGTAGATCTCTGTTGAAACTGTGACCGATTTCCACCATCCGACTTTTGTTGTGAGTATTCATAGTTTCCTGTTCCGGCCTTTTTGTTATCCTTAGCCAATCCCATAAGCTTATCTCCCTCAACCTGCTGAGCATGAGTCATTAGTCTGGAGATATCCCTATTCCCTAGAAGCATAGCCTTTCTACACTCATTTTTCACCCGATCGGATACCCCAAACAAGAACTTACTCATTTGTGCCCTTATGCATAATGAGGATGTGCTCTGCATTGAACATTCACCTAGTAAAACAATAACCTTTACTCATGAGTCAGTAACAGTTTTAGAGTTAAACTATGAATTCTTAAGGAAATAAAGTATCACTATTTATACACAATAATATAGGTATTGACATACGCTTTCACAGCAGCACTTTACGGTCATGAGTTATCCCAATTTTCATGAGCGTTTTTTAGAACAAGTCCATTCTCATAGAAAGCGACCTACTTTCACACTCATATAGACGAATTTGTCAAGGGTGCTCTTATAATTTGACACCCCACTATATGAGATACAAAATTTCATTGAGAGTTCAAAGACTCAACCTCGACAAATCATTATAGGATAAATGCACTCACATCACAGGATTGAAAAAAAAATATTAGGGCATTTCACAACAAGTGATCATATGATTCGTTTTTCCTATTGAACCTAGTTATGGAATCTCTAGTCTTCAGGTTGGATTTCCTCATATATGACTTAGAATTTTATGAGCTTCAATCTCATCCCCCTCTATGTGCTTCAAACTTTTATCTTGCTAAGGTCTTAGTTTATGAATCTGCAAGATTTAACACAATTAATTAATATTGATGGTATACCAACGATCAATATATCTAAAAATATTGTGTTTTCTTCTCATGAGTCTAAATATACTGTTATAATAACGATTATGTATTCTACCAATAATGTTGATGCTATCACAATTAATAAAAATTAGAAAAATTAATTTGTCAAAATAAAGTGTTTGATATAGTAAAATCAGTTCACTTTTCCACTAGTTGAAGCTTAATTTCTTCTGTTACATCAAACTCCATAGTAGAGTCAGCAAACAATCCAATTTGCTTTTCTCATTTTCAACAAATAGTACCAAATTTTCTCATTTGAATTACTCATACTTGCTAAGTACTTTTACTGCAAACGCAACATCAACTGTACTTGTCAGTCACAAATCTCATGTTTTTATTAGGCTAGCAAACTCCTTCTTTCTTTGTCACACCATTTTCACAATTGAATCAAAAGCAGTGGCGGAGCCAGGATTTTCGTCAAGGGTGTTCATACTTTAGGACAATGTAAAAAAATAAACCTTGCTAGTCAGATTATAAAGATTGGCTACAAAAATAGTCATACCTCAATTATTGATTTCTACATAGTGCTCCAAGTTGTTCATACTCTTTACCTGTTCAATAGCAAATTAACCAACCATCCAAAATGAAAATTCTTAAAATGGAAACTTACAAAATATCAATGGATAAACTAACGAAGATGAAGTAGGACAAATATATTGATAGATAGTTTCATACACACCAAAATATGCAAAGTGGTAACTACAATTGCACTCGACGACACTTCATCTCTTGAAATGTTTTCATAATACACTCATTAGAAACAACTTTAAATACTTTTCTCTATTTGGTTGACATTTTCATCTGGGCGTAGTTGATTTTGATTTTGAGGCGCCAAACTTGTTTTGGATACTCTAAAAAAATATTTCTCCAAACTCATTTTAGTAGTCAAGTATACCATACTTACCAATACTTACAAAATATCAATGGATAAACTAACGAAGATGAAGTAGGACAAATATATTGATAGATAGTTTCATACACACCAAAATATGCAAAGTGGTAACTACAATTGCACTCGACGACACTTCATCTCTTGAAATGTTTTCATAATACACTCATTAGAAACAACTTTAAATACTTTTTTCTCTATTTGGTTGACATTTTCATCTGGGCGTAGTTGATTTTGATTTTGAGGCGCCAAACTTGTTTTGGATACTCTAAAAATATTTCTCCAAACTCATTTTAGTAGTCAAGTATACCATACTTACCAATATAGGTTGTGGTGCACTGGTGGGAGTGCTTCACCCTTAACCAGAGGTCTCGGGTTCGAGCCCTGGGTATGGAGAAAATCCTGTTGGGAGTGCCACCCCCGAATGGGCCCTGCAGAGCGCGATCCGGATTTAGTCGGAGCTCCAATGTGAGTTTCGGACACCGGGTGGGAAACAAAAAAAAAAGTATACCATTCTTATTAAAAATCATCCACAATACACCAAATACTTAATGGATACTCAAATAAATAAAGTAGCTTTCAACATAAAAATTAAGCTATTCAAGTCTTTCAACACATGATTAGAAAAAACTAAACTAAAGGAAAAAAAGAATTAAGAAATACCTTTTCACACTTCAATGGCGATTGAGGAAGAAATATACAATGATTAAAGCTTCGAATTTCTTAAAACTTTGCAAATATGTATGAAAGTTGAGAAGAGAGAAAGATAAAGAGTAAAGTTGTAAAGGGTTTTTGGGAGAAAGAGAAGACAAAAAACTAAACGGAAAAGACAAATAACTATGAATCTATTTTTTTTTTAAAATTAAGAAAAGTCAAAAGTAGACCTTTTGTTTTTTCTTAACTTAAAAAAGGTCACTTTTGTACTTTTTTTAAAGAGCAAAATGGAACAAAAATAAAATAAACGAAATGTTCAAGCCTGGGCTCGATCCCGGGCTGAGTTTTGCCTTTTTTAAGAGAAAAAAAGGAATAACGAAAAAAATTTAAAGAAAACGCCTACACTTGGGCTCAAACCCGAAACACTGAGGCGTCTTTGCACAACCTTAACCGCTAGACTATCTACCTTTATTGTGTCAAGGTTGTTCAACAATTAGTATATATCCGAAAATATTGATATTTAGTATATATACTCGCAAAAAATTTCCGACAAAGGTTGTTCATATGACCACCCTCGCCGGGTCATAGCTCCGCCCCTGATCAAAAGGAGTTGCAAGACTTGACAAGGAAATTTCCATCACATAATTTGTGGTATTTTTTCATTCCAAGAACAAAATTATCTCACCAAACAGTTCATGTTAAATGGCTACCCGACATATTTTTCATAAATTATTTACAACTCTTAGGTTAGATTCAAAAATCATCCCATTATAGCCAAACTACAACATGTGATTTATTCCATAATAAATATATGCATTTCTAATACTCTTTTCTAAGAGCATTTCTCAAAGATGCACAAATCACAATTTCATAAATATTTTTTCATCATTTCATGAACCCCAACTATTTTAAGAATTCAGATATCATTTTTTTCATTAAAAGTAATATCACTTTATTCATGAAAATATTAGGTAAATTTTTTTTCGTTACATCTTCTCCTCTTGAATTGATCAAGTAGAAAAATACTTTACCGTACACCCCTTCTCTTCCATCTCTTGAAGAGAGTGACGTTTGAGCGGAATGTTGTTGAGACTTCTATCTTGATATCCGCACTTTTTCAAACTGTAACAAAACATGAGTCTCCTTAAAATTGTAGGTGTAATATACTACAAACACAATAAATTACAGCTGAAAATAAAATAATAAAAATGAATAAAATATCATTCAGGCTGAGGCGTTGATATCTCGCTCTCTTCAGAGAGATTCAAGTCCAATGCAGCATAATCTACACTGATCCAGCAATATCACACTTGACTCGTCCCCTCCATGATACAACAGCCCAACAACATCGTATAACTCAAGCAACTCCAAATTTAGTTGAAGAGTCTGAAGCCCTACATAAGAACACATTCCTTCAACATATAAATATTCTCTTTTATATAGTGAATATAGTTGAAGTTAAAAATACTTTCTTTGTCTCAACTCTCTTTCACTACACTTACTACACTACACACTAAAATATTTTTTCAGACTTCTCATCTTTTTTGACATACACTTCACAGATGAAGAAACACTACTATTTATAGGGGAGGAATTATTATTTGTATTGAATAAGAATAATGTGGATAATAATGTAAGTAAATGAATGGTCTAAAGGTTACATAAGTTACAACATATAATGAGGTAAAATAATGGGTGAAATTAGTTATAGATCATGGCAATAGTGGCTACAAGAGTTACACTGAAATAATGACCACATTTTTATCAACTTATACCCACTAACATATGCACTTAATATTTTAATTTTAATATTAAAATGCATAAACACCAACAAATATATAACTAATATGCATGTTTACTACTTTAAATTACTTAACCATAATAATTATTATATTAATTTAATATAAAAGTTTTTACCCCTCATCTAGCAAACTTTACGCATTGCAAAGGCTGAGCTTCGAAGTTGAAGTAGTCATCACCACACAAAAAAATTAGATACATTGAGACGATTTCAACTAACTACCAATTTTTTCATATACTCAAATCCTTTATCAACAAGTGTAATAATATAACACGATTTTCAAGCTTATCCAAACAAAGAGAAATAAGTAAATAATTGCATGGACAAATTCACGTGCATTTTTTCAAACTAAACAAATTTAGAGTTTGAAGATTATTAGGAAATCATGAGGATGAAAACAGACAAATTACTTATTGAACTCAAAAAAGAAGTGGATGCTGTGGAAATTGTCGATGCTCACGCTCACAACATTGTTCCCATCGACACAGATTACCCTTTTCTCAAATTGTTCTCCGATGCTACTGGTGATGCTTTGTATAACACGCCCCACACTCTTAACTTCAAGGTTTGTTCCTATTCCACTTGATTAAAAAATTATGTGGTGTACATTATTAGGTTGAATAAATCCTTCTGAAATCGCCTATCTTTTAGATCCTCGCATGCATTCTATAGATATATGAGTATATAGACAAATTAAAGTTTTAAAGTTTACAACAAATCTCAAGTTAATATACCGTAAATAAGGATAAATTTATTTTATTTTCCTAATTTCACGAAAGGAAGACCTCATTGTTATTGATAACTGGGTTTACTGTTAAATATTTACATCATTTAGTAAAATTTTATTACACATATAAAATATAGGTAAAATTTATTGGTGCCCATGAACCCACATATTAATGTTGCATCGAAGAAATTAAATAAAATGTGAATGTATTTTTAACACGATGAAACTTGTTTCACAGTACATTACATTTGAAGCATGTTCTACGGTGTCTTTGTTATCTGATGTTCAAAATAGGTGTAATATATATTACTCCGTCATCTCATATTTGACTTGACAGGATATTTAGAAAATAAAAAGAAGATTTTTAAAACTTGTGATCTAACACAATCCATATATATTTGTTTGGTTATAAATAATTTAATTAAGGATAAAAAGAGAACCTTGAAGTTAAATTACTTCTAATTATAGTAAGGTGACATTTTTTTTTAAAACGGTCAAAAGGAAAGAATACCACATAAAATAGGACAGAAGTAGTATAATTTTTCTATGGATTTTTGTATACTAAAATTAATTGATTTTTCTTTTATAAAAAATAAAAATTCAGTGTCTAAATTTTATGATACTTATTAGGTAAAGCTGAATACTATTTTCGTTACAAAAAATAATTTAATGATTTTGGTACAAATAATACAATTGGTTCTACATTATTGAGTTTGGGTCATGTATTTCAAGTTGTGGTCATCTCATTATTTGTCGTATATGACTAGTAACTTTAGTGTACTTTTTTTTAATACTCATATTAAATTATATTAATTTAATTTTATTAAATAATAAATTGAAGGTAAGAGTGTGCATTAACTAACTTTAGTTAAGTGATAAAGGTATACTTTTTTTATTTAACAGTCCAACGTGTAGATATATCAAACAAAAGTAATACAATCAGAAGACATAAATCATAGCATCAGTACAAAAAAAGAAAAGTATAGCCAATTACTACAAAAAATAAATGAGAGTTGTTAGAATGCATATAAATATCCAGATTGAAATGAGAATTTTCATCTATACAAAATGAGGCTATATAAGTAGTCAAGACTACTAGAAGTACATTATCATCTAGCATTAATAACAAAACTATTCCTCCTAGGTTTTGGCTCTGAAGTTTGGTGTGCCATCTCTATCCATTGTGATAAGAGTTTTAACCATACTAGGCAGAGAAACGACATGATTGAACTTCATGAATATTTTGTTTCTTTCTCCAATGTCTACAAGATAATATGCAATCATGCTACCTTCTCTATAAATATGGACAAAAGAGCAGTTGAGATTCTTAGAGAAGTTTTCGATATGAGTAATAATTTGTTGCATTTCTCAAAAAATCTTCATTTTGTTGTTAATCATGTTGATGATAACTTGAAAGTCAGACTGAACAATCACAGAACTATATCCTTCATCAAGACATATTTTCAATCCTTGGGGCAAGGCCTTAGCCTCAATCATATTATTACTGTTAGCATATGCAATGAGGAAATTTCCATTGTGGTCTCTGATAATATCATTACCACCAAAACTTTCAGAATTTCCTTTGCAACAATCATCAAAGTTAAGTTTAACTCAATCAGTGTTTAGCACTTTCAATGGTTTTGCACATGTCTTTTCATCCCATCGGTAACTAAAGATCGTGAAATTGGGAACTGATTCATATAGATGTTAACGTATCCACTTGTTGGATAATTTGTCTACTAGACATGTGGATGTTGTCATATCTAGATGCACATCTACTTTTTCATATTTTTCAACATGTGAGGATAGGAACAACTTGGAGGAGATAAATTTTTGGTCTTGATTAACCACCAAGATATCATTATTTGCCTAGTGTTACCCTCTTTTATAAAAATATCACATGATTGTCCAAAAAATGACCAAACACTTCTTGCAAGATCACGATCACAAAATAAATGTTTGATAGTCTCTTCCTTATATGTCGTGCAACAACAACATCTAGAAGGAATGACAATTTTAAATGTCTTAAGTCCATCACCAGTAGGAATGTTTTTGTGAAGCATTCCGTAAACAAAGAAGGATATCTTATAAGGAATCTTCTTGTGTCAGATCATGTTACAAGGGTATTAGGCTTTCGCTTCCTGAGGCCATGCCAAGCACTTTTACAAGATAACTTGTCAGTCTGGACTAAATAGGAGTATTAATCTTATTATTAGAGACCCCAATATTTCTAATATCAACAATCAATTAATTAGGAATATGATTCCTCAACCTAGCAACATTTCAATTTTTATTTTTAATAAAACTATTAACAAAAATTTGGGAGCATTATGAAACTGATTAATTTTAGCAAGTGCATCCTTTCCCGACAAATTATATATTCCACCAGAAGGAAATTAATTCGGGACCAATTTTACATATCAAATGCTTTTCATCATCTTCTTTAATATCCATCAATCTTCTCCAATAATGAGATTGTCCAGAATACCATTTTCTTTGGACATGATGCTTCCTTTTACAATATTTAGCTTCTAAAAAATCTCTTAGAAGACTATTATTAATTCTAAAGTTTCACCATGTCTTGACAGAAAAGATTCTAGAATAATCAACAAGAATTTTGAAGCCAGCTCCACTTTCAAAAGTAGGATAACACAAGTCCTTACATCTAATCCAATGTTTTTTCTATTCTTGAGATTCTCCTTTCCCTCCAAAAAAAAAAGGTTGGAGATGATCATCTCAATTTGACTGAGGATTGTTTTGAGGGATAAAAAGTATACATAATATGAAGGGGAAGGGAGAACTGATTTGATAAGAACAAATTTACCTTGAAAAGAGAGTAATTATCCTTGCCATCCTGGCATACCGTTGTAAATCTTGGCCATCATAGTGTTGAAATAAACAACTTTTTTTTTCCAGTGTATATAGGACAACCTAAATATTGCATTGAAAATTGGAGGTGGCTTAATTTTCTGATGGAAGTTTTCTCCCTAATTCGATCATCAGTTAAATTTGAAGAAACATAAAAACTACATTTGTTCTTGTTCACCATTTGTCATAGATATGCTCATAGACTTCTAATTTATGCATCATCTTCTTAATAAAAAATGAAACCCCAGAAGAAAATAGAACTTTGTCATCGACATAATATAGATGATTTATGAAGGGACCTATCTTCTCAATAGAATATGAAATAAATCCATCTTCTTGGAGATTGTTTATCAATATAGACATCAATTCAACACTAATAACAATAAGAGATGGTGACAAAGGGTCTTTATGTTTAATGCCCCTAGTAGATTGGAAATAGATGTCTTGAACCATTTAAATTCACAGAATACCACACATTAAAAAAGCAACCTCCATATTATGTTGAGCCACAGTTCAACAAAGTCCATTCTTCTCAACACCATGCATAAATATTTCCAATCGAGTATATCATATACTTTAGCTATGTCGAGTGATAAAAGTATATGTAAAGAATAAGGACACAAATCTTTCATGTTTTCGCATTTCTCGGACAATCTGGACAAAAATATTTCGAAGAATGTCATTTCTCTCTATTTACACAATGCTTCAAGAACAACAAATAAGGAGGTGGTGACAAATGTGTGAATTGTATTAAATATAAGGAGATAAAAATTGATTAAAGTACTCATAGTTCAATCTGTTCAATATTCTCTTAGATCAAAATAAGTTAAATCAACTAACTGTCATAATCTGACCTTCAATTTTTATGTGTTAAAAATGTGAAAGCTGGTATTAGTATATACGTCCTAAATCATTAGCATAAGCTCTTCCAAACTTACATAATTCTTAATCTCAAAATTTAGTTTTGTATGTTTAAAACTTCAAATTTTAGTTACATTTTAACCCAAAAAATTGATGAGTTATTTTGTTGTTAAGTCAAGTCAACAAATGGATGACAAATCAATTAGTTTAAACTTGGATGAATTGGGGATATTAAATGGAATATTTGGTATGTCTAATCAACAATTGCTAATACTATTTGAAAATATTAGGGAGGGAATATCAATTCAGGAGAATTTCACACTAGCAAAGCCAGATCCACTTGCAAGACTCATTGGAGAAATATGTCGAACAGCTTTAGTGCAAAATTATGTTCCCAATCAGTAGGCTCAATGAACACTAATTGTTTTGGGATTGCAATTAGTTTCACCAGTTTTTTGGTGCAATAACGTGGATAAATGTGTTCCAGGCATTTCCCTTTTACTTATGTTGCTTCATGTACTCTAATTCTTGGACATTTATATTTTGTTCTTTGCAATTCTTCTTACAGCAATTTTTTTTAAAAATTTTTGGCAGAGAGGGCTGAGGGAATTAACAGAACTATATGGCCCAAGTTTAAGCTTAAGTTTAGGTTTGCATACTGTTCAAGAAACTCGCCGGAGCTTAGGGTTGGAGCAGAGTGCTATTACTTGCTTCAGGGCTGCAAGAATTTGTACAGTACTAATTGATGATGGAATCGAGTTGGATAAAATGGTTGACATTGAATGGCACAAAAAAGTTGTACCAATGGTTGGTAGAATACTACGAGTTGAGCATCTAGCTGAGAAGATTCTTGACAAGGTAATATAATATTCATTGCTCGCTTTATTAACGTCTTAAACTGTAAAATCAACTTCTTGATGGCACTACCACATGGGAGAGTGCAACTGGAGAAAGAATTTAATGGGAGACTATTGCCACTTAGATAAACATGATTTTGATAAGGTACTCAAGGAAAAATAGAACAGAGAGTCATCATGGAATCTGCTGAAGCTAAACCCTTTATACATTTCCAGTGAGTAAGATTTTCCTATTGTTCACAAAATATGAGTCAGGTCTTACACCAAACATCCTTTATCTAATTTTACCAACTTTAATTTTGTCCCCATCTTATAGAGCTCTTGCATTGTCTATTTATTTGGCCATTGTTGCTGGAAGGAAATAACATTCTCTCTTATGTTTTCACATATTACAAGTTCTTAAGATAATAGTAACAGAAAAAGGTACATATGAAATAAATATATAATCTAAATTAAGAAAGCAAACTCATGGCATTATAGGATATATAACTTGATTATTGGAGCTATTTTTGTCAGTTGAATGAATTGTTTACTTCAGACCCAAAACCTTGAACTTATTGGATTGCTTGTTGCACAAAACTTGCATGTCAGTGGAACTGCTAGTTGCCTGTTAGCAATGTGGTACAATTTTACTGTCAAGAAAAGTAGATACTCTTGTTTTCAACCTGAAGGTGCCATAAAAAATTCCCCTATGAATACCAAAAGAAATTGGTCGGACATACGGAAGAAACTAAAATGCGAGCTAATCAGAAAAATAAATGAACAAGTCAATGAACCAATGTGACAAATATAAGTGAAAACTTGAAATTCTTTTTAATATGTTGTCATTGCTCGACTTGAACCTCAGATCCATCAGGAAAAGAACTTGAATTTGTAGGCTGACATATATAAAGAGCTAGGATATTATATCATCATTTATGTAAAACTGCTGCTACTGCACAGTTTGTTCTCCAATTATTTTACAGTATTAAATTATTGACAGATCTTTTACTTTTATTGACTATGGTAAAGTGGAGGGGCTTGAAGTCCTTGAATAGTTGGATGTTGGTTGTTTTGTAACTATTGTTATCAGTGACACCAGGGAGTGGAAGCTCATTTTCTTGTCATGCTAATCATCTCAAGAATATTCTGTCTTTGTCATCTCCTTATACCCCTATTAGATCTATTTATCTCTTTATCCTATCCTATTCTATTCTAGGGTTCAGATGGAGCAACATGGACACTGGATTCATTCATGGAGATTTTCACTAAGGAGTTGAAGTTATATCCTTTGGATTTTCAGTCAACATATTCCAGAATAGTACAAAACATGTTTCATTTGATGTGTAAAAAGTTATGGTTCCAAAAGTTTTTCCTATTTGTTCCACACAGTAGCTGATAAGGTTGTTGCCTTTAAAAGTATGGTTGCATGTCGTAGCGGCCTTGCAATTAATACAGAAGTCACCAAAAGTGAGGCTGAAGAGGGCCTGAGTGATGTTTTACGCGGTGAGTCCTGCACGATGTGGGGTTGTAATGCACCATGATTGAGCAGCTGATTCTGATAGTTCCTCTCTTTCCAGCTGGGAGTCCCCTGCGGATCTCGAACAAGAGCTTCATTGATTATATCTTTATGCATGCTTTGGAGGTGGCTCAGAGTTATGACTTGCCCATGCAGATCCACATGGGGTAACAAAACTAATGTTTTGGTGTAATTGCTTGACCTCATTTTATTCTAGCTTCTCCAGAATTGAATCAAGTCTATAGTTTTTCTGCCCTTTGTTGCATGTTTATTTTCTTACTCAACATTAGAAACCCAACGAGGGAGATGCATTTGGTTTTACTTTTTATAGTATTTTCCCATTTCTTATAACAAAGATTGTTTTATTTCTTCATTTCAGTTTTGGGGACAAGGATTTTGATATGATGCTGGCTAATCCCCTTTATCTTCACAATCTCCTTGAGGACAAGAGATTCACTGATAGCCGATTAGTGCTTTTGCATGCGTCCTACCCATTCTCAAAGGAAGCTTCACATCTGGCTTCTGCTTACCCTCAAGTAAGATCATTAATCCTCTATCTGAAACTATTAACATGTTGCTCTGATGTTAAGACATGGATTTTACTTGTGCAGTAGGAATTACCTGCCAAATTTGAGACTTTTTCACATCTATTGTTAGTGATGAAGTATCTTTTCCCGTGTTTCCCTAACACAGTGATTGTCTTCTAATATAGGTATATCTTGATTTTGGGTTTGCAATTCCTAAACTTAGCTTCCATGGGATGATATCATCAGTGAAAGAACTCCTGAAGCTTGCTCCAATGAATAAGGTTGTTCATGTACTTACAGATACATTATGTTCTCCAGTTCAGGCTTAGGATTTCCATTTATTCGTAGTTGACTACTCTTTGAGGCCCCATTTAAAGAGAATATTTTCCTAAATAATGTTCGGATTTCAACAGGTTATGTTCAGCACTGACGCCATCGCATTTGCTGAAGCCTTCTATCTAGGTTTGGCCAAACTTGTACTTATCTTGTATCGTTGAAGTATGACATGACAAGTATTTGCACTGTTGGTTTTGAAAATATATATATATATATAACAAGGTTTTGCTTCAACGAATCTAAAATACCTATTTAATCTAGCCAGCTAAGAAAATAGAAACACTCATCACGCTACACACAATGATGTCATGTCCTTCTCCCACACTTTGTCAAACATAATTTTATTAGAGTTTCAACAATTGAGGATGTTTGATACATATTTTTGACTGTTTCCATATGTTTTTCTGGTATTTCACTGTCAACATGTATCTTTTCTTATTATGAATGTGTAATGCATTTTAGGATATTTATATTAAGATTGCATAGTTGGATTACCCAATAAAATAGGATAGGAAGTGGAAGGAAGAAAGATGATACCAAATACCGTCTATCTATGACATCCTAGGAAAATCCCACATTGGCAAAATATGAGACAAATGTTGGGTATATAAGGAAACAAGTCTTGGACTCTAGTGACGTGTTTTAAAGCCGTGTAGACCTTGGCCCAAAGCGGATAATATCACTAAGGATGGTCTGGTAACAAAGCCACTCCATTTGCAGCATTGGGTGATGGTGGGGCAAACCTCACCATTCAACCGAGTTTAGGCGAATCCTACATCTTTTAGGTGACAGTGAGGCAAACCTCAACAATGACGCTGAGTCCCTAAAGGAGTGTATGTGAGACCCCTAGGTAAATCCCCACAAAATATGGGAGAAATGTTTGGTACATAAGAAAACAAGCCTTAGATCCTAGTGAGGTGTTTAAAAACGGTGTGGGCCTAGGCTCAAAGCGGATATTATCTCTAGTGTGCTGAGTTGTTACACTATTGCAAAATATTGTATATAGACTATTGGTGATAGATGATGTTAGAAAAATTTATAAATGTGTCTGCAAATGTAGACTATATCTCAGATGTAGGCACTGATATGCTCCTTAAATTATGTAAATGCATTCATTTCTGCTTGTGTCTTGCCATCAGCCAGTTTACTAGCAGTATTCTGTCCAGTTCATTCCATGACCTAACTGGATTGTTTTACGCATTGAAAAATTGAATTTATATTTTTAGTTTGTTAAACGATTTTCTTAAATAATTAAAAGGAATTGTTTATCTTATTGCTGGTCTTAAATGGGATGCAAATATTCCTTAAGGCGCATTATTACTTTGATCAAGTAAATTATCATTAGAAGTTGTAAGGTAAAGAGGATTATTGCCAAACAATAATTTACAGCTTGAGTTACATCGTAGCTAAATAAGTTATTCCTTTTGTATCTTCTTCCCAATTTGGTATGAGTAATGATTTAATCTTGGTTCTAATACCTTACAAAATAAATATAATCTAAACTTGGTTCTAATGCAGGTGCAAAGAGAGCACGTGAAGTGATATTCTCTGTTCTACGAGATGCGATGGTTGAGGGTGATCTTTCAATTACAAAAGCTGTCGCAGCCGTTAAAGATATTTTTGCAGAAAATGCAAAGAAGTTGTACAAATTACGCAAACTTGATGACTCTTCAAAAGATTCTGACGAACCTCATATATCATCTCCCTTCATGAAGGAAGAGTTACATGGCTCAGTAAAGGATTCTTCAACAGAGTCTGATGTAGAACCTCATGTATCATCTTCCTTCCAGAATGAAGAGTTAAATGGTTCATCAAAGGATGTTACCCTTGTTCGCTTGATTTGGATAGATGCTTCTGGCCAGCATAGATGCCGTGTAAGCTTTACCTTTATTTTTAAGTTACTGATTTTTCCTTATGATAATGAATTATTTAATGATAATCTTTACAATGCCCGCGACAGCCCAAATATGATAGGCAGTTGGATGATAAAGCACATTTCTGCACTCAAATTAGTAAGAAACTTGGTCTTCCCGTGCCCTGTGTGTAAGCAGGGACAAGAGTGTCTTATTCCATAACGAGACAGGAAAGGAGTTTGAACCTCAGATGATGAATTGCCCAAGTTATTTTTAATATACATTTACCTGGATATCTCTTTTAAAGCAATTGGTTTAGAAGCCTGTTATGGTTAATTGCAATTTGCATTGACATACTTGACCATGGGACTACTTATTGAGGTCAAGCAGAACATCAAAAAATTAGTGTAAAGAATGTGATCATCGTCTTATAACAGATAAATATGTTTGTTATTTAATTATAAGGCAGGGATAAACTATAATATTAAATTCCAAATTTGTGTAATCTGAATAGTAAACCAGAAAGTGTTTTTTCAAGAGCACTCTGGATACAAAGAGAAAGCATTATTTACCACTGAAATTTTTGCTATGCCTAGTGTGTTTCTTGGATAAGCAGCATACTTGCCTCTTTCTGTTCAATTAAGAGCATATGTGGAGATTAGGCCATTCAAACCAACAAGTGATCACACATTTAGCTTAGCACAAATGATTGGACTTGAACTAGAATTATTCTTCCAACTTATCAAGCCTCATATGGCTTTGATGTCAGTCTTTGGCTCTTTGCTTTGTTGTTGATAGATTTTCCTTCATCATGAGAAAAAATTAGGCAGTCCTAATGGCAGTTGTTCCATCGGTTTATAATTCATTTTCTGATTCAAAAATCGGAAACGTTAAATTTTTTGTTAGGATCGCATTTGGGAAGGTTAAGAACCACTTGAATTGAGCTCAATCTGACCTAGCTCCTTATTTTATTGGATCAATGCTCTCAGACATACTGCTAAGAGAACTTTGAATGAAGAATGATGAATCAGGTGAAAGGTTGTTTCACCATAAGAACATTTTACCTCAAATAGGAAGTTGTTGTCAGCTAAAAGTAAGATGATTCTTTATTTGGTGAAATTTGAGAACTTGACTTTGTGAAACATTCATATTGTGATACGACAAGGTAGTTCATCAGTATAATTTTCAGCCATTTTGATTACCTTCACTACATGATCTGAGATAATGATAGGTGCTCTCTTAGTCTGGTGGAAAAAGTGTACTTATTGAATTTGATGCTTTCTTCTGCATCACTTGCAGGGTGTCCCACGACAGCGTTTCTATAGCTTTGTGAAAAAGCATGGTATAGGCTTACCTCGTGCGTGTATGGGGATAAGTTCAGTATCTGATTCACCAGTAGAGGACACTAATCTCACCTGTTCGGGTTTGATAACAATTGTTCCAGATTTATCAACCAAATGCAGAATTCCATGGTACTGCTTGTGTACTTGTCTATTATTTTTAACCTCATGAATTTATGTTTTATTATTTGCATATGGACTGTAGGTTGTCTATATTAATTTCCCTGAGAAACCATGTATTATACAATTAGGGAAGAGTCTCTTTTGTTTGTTCAATTTTTGACAATAGGGAGTTCTCAACTTTGTTTATATTGCCTCTTAGAAACAATACAAAACCTTTTCAAATTTATCCAATATCTAGTTAACCAGTGAGAAATTAGAAGAAGAAGATGAAGAGGAGATATTGGGAATTGAATTGATTGATCATTCCCACGAGTTGATGAGATTAAATAGTTGTTAATGTAAATAAGGAAAGAAGATAATAAAATATTACACAATCTTCTAACTGCCTAATTAAAGGGATTATGAAATATTCTCGTATCTAGACTATTTAACCATACCATATTTAAATATTCTCATATCTACACTATCCAAATATACCATAATTAACACTCCCCCTCAAGCTAGAGCGTATAAGTCGTATGCTCCTAGTTTGCCACAGATTTAGTCAATTCTGGATCCTCGGAGTGATTTTGTGAAAATTTCTGCCAATTGATCTTTTGAGTTGACAAAACTTGTGGTGATATATCCAGACTCAATCTTCTCTCGAATGAAGTGATAATCTTTCTCAATGTGCTTCGTTGTTTCATGGAACACTGCATTAGAAGCAATATGTAGTGCAACTTGGTTATCACAAATTAATGTCATCGGTTCAACTCCTCCCATCTTCAATTCTTGGAGAGGTTGTCTCAACCATATAAGCTCACACGTAACTAGTGCCATAGCTCGATATTCTTCCTCGCTTGATCTAGCTACGACAGCTTGCTTTTTACTTTTCCAAGATATTAGATTGCCTCCAATTAGAACACAATAACCTGAAGTGGACCGCCTATCAGAAGGAGATCCTGCCCAATCTGCATCAAGATATCTGACAATGTTGGTGTGTCCTTTATCTTCATATAGTAAACCTTGTCCGGGAGAGCTTTTGATATATTGCAGGATGTGAATCACTGCATTAGAGTGACTATCACAAGGTGATTGCAAAAACGGGCTAACTACACTAACAACAAATGAGATGTCTGGTCGCATGATCGTTAGATTGTTGAGTATGCCAACAAGTCTCTGGTATCTCTGCTAGGATCTTTTAGAGGCTCCCCCTATCCTGGAATAAGCTTAGTATTTGGATCCATTGGACTGTCCACATGTTTGCAATCCAACATACCAACATCTTTCAAAATGTCTAAGGCATATTTTCTTTGAGTAATAGCAATACCATGGCCAGACTGTGTCACTTCAATGCCTAGAAAGCATTTCAACTTCCCAAATGCTTAGTCGGAAAGTGACTTGAGAGATGTTGTTTGAGTTGAGCAATACCTTCATGATCATCTCCTGTGATAACAATACCATCAACATAAACAATTAAAAAGATATGTTTGCCATGAGATGAATGCCTATAGAATACAGAGTTATCAACTTCTGTTCAGATCATTCCAAACTATTGGACAACCACTTGAAAACTACCAAACCATGCTCGGGGAGATTTCTTGAGACCATAGAGGGATCAATGATGTTTACAAACTAGTCTAGACTCCCCCTGAGCAACAAACCCTGGCGGTTGCTCCATATATACTTCTTCAGCAAGTTCTCTATGTAGGAATGCATTTTTGATGTCCAGCTGAAAAAGGGGCCAAGAGATGAGAAGACGAACAAACGCCTTCTTGGCAACTGGTGAGAAAGCATCTCCATAATTGATGCCATAAACTTGAGTATATCCCTTAGCAACCAGTCTTGGTTTGAGACGATCAATAGCTCCATCCAAACCTACCTTAACTACGAATACCCAATGGCAACCAACTGTGGTTTTGCCTTCAGGTAAAGGAACAAGCTACCAAGTATCATTATCATGCAAATCAGTCATCTCCTCAAGCATAGCTTGATGCTAACCTGGATGAATCAGTGCTTCTGCCACGGTCTTAGGAACTTTGGCTGATGATAAACTAGTTAGGAAGGCATGATATCAAGGTGGCAAGCGATGATAACTTAAATAAGAATGAACAGGAGTTTGATTGGCAGTAGTTCTAATACCTCTGCGAAGAGCAATGGGAAGATCATCAGATAAGTGCTCAACCGAAGTAGAAGACGTTGTTGGAGCCTATGTTGCTCGAAATCTTCAAAAGTGTCGACGGGTGCGTGTCAGATCCTCCAAAGATAATGTAATTTTGTAGGATCCGACACGGGCGTGGCAACATTTTTGGAGAGTTTGAGCAACTTAGGTTGGAGCAAGTAATGAGTCACCAAGATTGCTTTGTTCACCTGTATCAAAGTTAGAAATACCAATTGGATTAGCAAGTTTAGTGAGAGGTTGAGTTTGTCGGGAATAGACCTTAAGAGTTGGAGGTGGAGCTAGGGTTGGAATAGTTGGAATGGGAAGGACCGCTATGGCCTTCTGATTTTCTGTATTAGGAGAAAAATACGGAGAAGTCTCGAAAAATGTAACATCTGCAGAAATCAAGTACTTATTGGTAGAGGAATCAAAGCATTTGTAACCTTTTTGTAGACGAAAATACTCGAGAAATACACATTTAAAAGCCTTGTGCTGAAGTTTATCTTTTCCGGGGGTAAGGTTATGAACAAAACACGTGCAACCAAATACACGTGGAGGAAGGGGAAACAAATTTTTGTCCGAATAGAGGACTGAGTGAGGACTCTGGTATTTCAAAGCAGATGAAGGCCTGCGATTGATTAAATAACAAACAGTAATAACAATATCACCCCAAAATGTAAAGGGACATGATTGTGAATAAGCAATGTTCGAGCTGTTTTAATTAGATGTCTGTTCTTTCACTCAACAACTTCATTTTGTTGAGGAGTATGTGCACAAGAAGACAAGTGCAATATGCCCTGGGATGACATAAAGGTAGAGAGAGAAGTAGAGAAGTATTCTCGGGCATTATCACTGATTAACTTCTTAATGGAAATACCAAATTGATTGTGAATTTCAGCATGAAATTTTTGAAAGATAGAGAATAGCTCAGATCTATTTTTTATTAAAAATAACCACGTGCACCGAGAATAATCATCAATAAAAGTAACAAAACAATGAAAGCCTAAGGAAGAACTGACTCGACTTGGACCCCATGTATCCGAATGAACGATTTCAAACATAGAGGTGGCCTTATTATTGACGTGTTTTGAGAAAGAAGCACGAGTGTGCTTACCAAGCTGACACGACTCACATTCTAACGAAGATAATCTAGATAAATCGAGGACCATCTTTTGCAATTTGAAGAGACTTGGATGACCCAATTGACTATGGAGCAATTCAGAAGAAACAACGAAAGTGAAAGCAACATGTGGTGTTAGGATAGAGAGTAGGTACAATCCCTGTGATTCATGTCCTTTTCCGATCACATGTTCGGTACTCCGATCCTGCACAATAACATAATCATCAAAGAAGGTTAAAACGCATTTCAGATTTTTTATTAAGTTGCTAATGAAATAAGATTATATGGACATTCAGGTGCAAAAATGATTGATTTTAAAGGTATGGAAAGCAGAGGATGAGCTATACCTATCCCTTTTACAATCGTCTTTCACCCATTCGCCAAAGTAACAGTAGAGAGGATAGAAGGGGTAGTAAGAGTAGAGGAAGTGTTTTTGTTACCAGAAATATGATCAGAAGAACCAGAATCAAGAATTCATTATTCCTGAGACGAAGACTGTGCGACATAAGCAAAGGAATTACCAGGTTGTATTGTGCAAGCCGTTGATGATTGTTGCATTGATGTTTGATACTGAAAGTAGTCATTATAATCTGCTCAAGTTAAAGTGATAGATTGAGATGATCCATCTATTATGAGCCTTTTTTTTCACGAAAAGAAGTACTGAAGAAAAAGAGAGATGAGACTCGACAATTTTCTGATATGGTTGATTTAGCAACCAGTTGATCAATCCCTCTATTTCTTTTTGTTTTTTTTCTTTTTTTCCTTTCAGTTTCTATTACTGAAATAGAAGAACTTTTAGAGAGGGGCTAAAAAACCAGTGGCTCTAATACCTTGAGAAATTAGAAAAAGAAAAGGAGATATTGGAAATTGAATTGATTGATCATTCCCTCAAGTTGATGGGATTAAATAGCTGTTACAGATAATGTAAATAAGGAAAAAAAATAATAAAATATTACACAATTTCCTAACTGCCTAATTAAAGGGATTCTGAAATATTCTTATATCTAGACTATTTAATCATACCATATTAAAATATTCTCATATCTGCACTATCCAAATATACCATAATTAACAACCAGATCTAAAGGGAAGAACTCCATTAGGTGCACTGTTAATCATGGAGGAGAGGATATCTGCTATTGGATCGGCATATACTTTGAGAACGCAATAGGAAACTGAAGGAACACTTCCTAAGTGATTTGTTTAAGATTGTACACACATGGGTGTCTAATGCTATAGTGTTTTTGCTTGTCTGCAGAAGCAGATTTAGGATTTTATTTGAGGTGTTCAATCTTATTTCTTACAGTTGAAACCATTGTACTGCTGAAATTGTGGGTTCACATATGAAGTGTATGGACCTCTGCATGACAACCAGGCAGTGGGCTTAATACTTTTTCTGTAACTTGGTCATCATATTGAAAAACATTTGCAATCATGTTCTAATGTGCACTTTTTGGTCCAGGGCAAAACAACAAGAAATGGTATTGGCTGACATGTGTACTAAATCGGGTGAAGCATGGGACTATTGTCCAAGAGAAGCTTTGCGCAGAGTCTCTCAAATTTTAAAAGATGAATTTGGCTTGGTATGGTTAATTTCTTGTGCAGCAAAGAGTTGAAAATTTATCGATCTAACGTGTATCTACATTTTTAGGTCATGACTGCAGGCTTTGAAGTTGAATTTTATCTTCTGGAGAGTGTAATAAAGTATGTGAGAGAACGCTTCCTATAATAGTTTTGTTTATAGTCTTCCATCATATATGTTTTTGGAGCTCTTTTCTAGACATGTTACGCTAAATATGCATAATTAAGTCACACAGGAACGACAAAGAAGAGTTTGAATCATCGGATAAGTGGAGGAAGTGCCATACAACAGCATTTGATATGGCATCCCCGATGCTTGAGGAGATGCTCACTTATCTTCAGTCCTTGAATATTTCAGTAGATTATGTAAGTCTTTGTTTTCTTGAAAGTTTGCTTGCAAATGGTCTTGTAGCTAAGTAGGAGATTTTAGCATGTATATCCATTTATTCCGCTTGAATTGGAGCTTCGGACTCTAGGAATTTTGCTATTGCCCTATTGATAGTATCTTGCATTCCCATATTCGTTGAGAGAATGGGTTGTTTCCTTCTTTGGGTCGATCCCCATCTCATAAGCTAACTTATGAGGTGAATTAAACACAGGATCCTTTTTCGTTACAAGTACTATTTATGAATTAAATAGCCTCATAAATATGTAATATAACACCACTACTCCCACACAGTGATGGTTACTTATTATTTTGTTTCTTGATGAAAATATGTTTATTTTTACTTTAGTTAATTTATGAAGATATGCTTATCTTACTTTTGTTAGTGTCATGAGAGTTCTTTTCCTCGATTAGTTTCAAAACTGTTTTTAACTTTCTAAAGTCAAATCTGT
Source organism: Solanum tuberosum (assembly GCF_000226075.1). Taxonomy (NCBI): domain Eukaryota; kingdom Viridiplantae; phylum Streptophyta; class Magnoliopsida; order Solanales; family Solanaceae; genus Solanum; species Solanum tuberosum. The sequence continues at coordinate 65,633 of NW_006239171.1, forward strand.
GTCATTATCCTTCATACACTGAAGAACTATTTCTTGTCAGATCATCATGCTATAGGAGAAGCATTGAAAGTGAAGTATCGGGATCTGTCTGTTTTTCATTCACATACAAAGTAGTCTTCGGGAAAAAGATAACATGTTGTTCGATGACATGATTTACATGGATAATTTCTTCATGAACAACATCAAACACCTCTGGCCTAAATCCCAGATCTCAGGGGATAATGAGAGAAAAAACAAAAGAGAATATAAAAGGAAAAAGAGTTATAAGCCTCACATGACAAGAGTTTTTTTCCACACTTTTACACATATAATAGTATCATGGCATTTAACTGTCCTGATATAGTATCTTTCTTTACCTACAATAAATGAGATATATCCAACATATTTAATCATATACTTCATCTGTCTCATTTTTATGGTGGTATTTATTGGACACGTAGTCTTTTAAAGAAGTGCAGACTTTTGGCACATATCGGAAAATGCTCATAGAACTTGTGGTCTTAAACATGTCATGATATTCCTATTGCTATAAGAGTGTGTCATTAAGGGTAAAATGAAAAAGTTAACATAAAAGAGTTTCTAAATATAGAAACATATTATTCTTCTCGGGACAGACTAAAAAGGGAAGAGTGCGATGGAATAGAGGAGTAATATTTTTCAGTTTCATGAAGATTACTCCCCTTTATGTTGTCTCTTTCAAATATGCAGCTACATAAAGAAGCTGGGAAAGGTCAATTTGAGATTGGACTGGAATACACAGATTGTTTTGGAGCAGCTGATAGATTAATTTATACACGTGAAGTCATAAGAACAGTAGGAAGGAAATATGGATATCATCCAACTTTTTTGCCAAAGTAAGTACCATTATTTCCACGGTATTTTTAGGTGCCATTTTCTTTTCCACGTACTAGTTAGTGCAGATATGCTTTTGCTTCTTTTGAAGTTCTGCCAAACCATGTTTTCCAGAAAATGTTTTCCTTCATACCAAACATGAGAAAATTGAAAAACATTTTCCATTCATACCAAACACACCCTTACTTTTCTCTCCCTATGCAATTCTTTATAGTTCTTTTTTCTCTTTCTGTACCTGCTTTTTGCTAAATCTTCCTAGATTGCTTTTCTAAAAATAAAAAAAATCTTTATCCAAAATAATATTTATTGTAGTTCTTTATTTATTTATATTTATTTTGGCTATTATGTTTAGATATGATTGTCTTTATTATGACAAGTCATAAATTTGTTTATTCTATTTTGTGATTGGTAGTTGAGGGAGCACCCACGGCCTTAAAATTTTGAATTCGCCACTGTTTTAATATACACCCCAATTAGTTCCAATTAATTCTACCAACTCAATTCTTCCTCCCTTTACAACCCTATTAACCACAGATCGAGATAAAATTGTGATGAGAGAGTTATATCTACATTGGAAAACGCAAAAAAGGAAATATAATTTTCTTTCCCATTAGCACAGGAGGGGTATAGGTTAAATGTATGCCAAGCTTTCAGTCAAAAATAAAATAAAATTTTGAACTGAGTCCCATCTCAGAACCTTATTTTCCTTTTTGTTTAGGTATTCATTAGATGAATATGGCTGTGGATCTAGTGTGCATATTAGTTTGTCCAAGAATGGAATTAACGTCTTTAAGGCATCTGATGGATCAAGTCAGTATGGTATTTCCAAGATTGGAGAAGCATTCATGAGTGGGGTGTTAGATCATCTTCCTTCCGTACTTGCTTTTACTGCACCACATCCTACAAGGTTAGAGGTTTCTATACTTGTTAACGTTTAACTTAAATGAACCGACAGTGTAAATAAAAAAAAAATTCACTCTCAATATGATTTAGTTCCCTATTTTCTTTGTATATATGTATTGGAGATTGATTTATGATTTCCTTGAGCCAATTGTTTGAAATGAGCATAGTTCCATGATGGTAAAATCCCATTGTCGTCCAACTATTATATTCCAAGAACGACCTCTTGGCTTTATATTTATTTGGTTATCACTTTTGTCATCCCAATAAATGTCATCCTCAACCAAAATCACCAAAATAATAGGAAAATTAGTTTTTCATAATATCTTTAAATATTATGATAAGATTCTTACGTAGTAAGATGTCTTCTGAAGGCATTTTACATTATGTTTTGTTTTTTCAGAGTAGGTAGAATGCAACTAGTTCCATTTTATATTTTATGAAAGGGTTATGCAGAGAGGTTTCCAATTAATATATTGAATTACTCAAGTGTTGAATAATAAGAAAACACGAAATCTAAGAACTAAGCAAAATTGACACTTTTTGCACTCCTTGGTTGTAGTAAATAAGTTTGTTTTGAGCTAAGTGGACTTACTAGTGACAAAATCAAGTGAAGAACGTTCCTCTTTTGAAATTTCTGTCAAAACACCCGATATCTTTTGCTTTTATTTCTCGCATTTTCTTTTCCTCGTGGTTGTTTGACTTTGAAGTCTCTCTTTTGCTCAAACTTGTCTGGCCTTTCCAATAATTAAACAACATTTTCTATCTAAAGTTTCTGCATTATGGATTATTGCACAGAGAGATGAAAATCTGTTCTCTTTGGGTTCGGTCTCCTCTTACAAAAAAGATTCGTCATTTGAGTATGTCTATGCAAAATTGCACTTCCCATCAACCCTGAACTACCTGACCTGATCCTTGATTCTAAGTTTCCCTTATTTTAGTTACCATTCGAAATTTATTTTGTAGTTATGAGCGCCTATATTCTAAGGAATGGAATGGACGATTCGACACCTGGCAGAAAGAAAACACATATGCAAAAATTAGTACTTGTACACTTCCTGGAGCTGTTGTTGTAAGCCATTTCGTATGTCCTGCATTTGATGCGTGTACGAACCCATACTTAGGAATTGCTTCTATAATGACTGCCGGGATTGATGGCTTGCGGAAAAAGTTGAGCCTTCCTGCACCAGTAGGTAAGTTAGACAATTATTTAGTAGTTTTCCGTCTACTGTATAAATTACCTTTTTCAAGTATTCTTTTGCCCTGAATTTTATGGTTAAGCCTGGAATGCATATCATTTCTGTTGGGATCAGCTACTTTCATCAATAGTATAGGACAAGGTTATCTTCTCTTTTGATAGCACCAAAATATGTCTTGGCAGGATTGAGCTGCTATTGTATATATTCAAAACTCAGTGAATGATGGGACCGCCCTTTTATTTTTTTCCACTGAAATATCATGCTTTTGCCTACAGCAGGAGTTCAAACCTGTGATGTGCGCGTAACCTACACATCACGCTGGTTCATCAATTTACTTGACAGTTGTGCTTATATTCAGTATTCGCTTACCTTTAGGCAGAAGAAATGAAAAATGGAAATAGAAACAAGAACCAAAAGTATGTGCAATGTCATGAAAAAAAGAAATATAATGAACCTGTACCAGAAGTTGAGTTTTCTTAGTTTGGATAGAAAGGAATAGAGGATGAAGTTATTGTTTTTCGTCTACAAGTATTCTTTCACTCTCAGAATAACATGGCTTAAAACTTCCTCGAATGACTTTATAATATAATGTTGGACTTAACTTATATACACTAAAATAGTATTAATAATTTCACACTATCAATTCATTTTAACCCAGGCTACATGCCATTTAATTTTCATGTTACTAAACCACCTTTTATAGAAGGTTACTTGAAGTTATCGCTTATGTGGTCTGGCAATTCTTTTACAGTGTATAGAAGTTAAGCTCTACAATACGTAGTCAAAATAAGTGCATGCTGTTTGTGAAAAACTAATTTTGGGCATTATCAGTGATTTTCTTGCTATGATTTATCACTTATCAAAGAGGAGTACATGAAAACTGATAACAAGATCTCTTTGTCCATAAGTGAGATATTCATATTATGTTATCAGACATTCTACTTGTGTTTTTTGTGAAACAGATAGAGAGACTCGTGATGTCAATCAAGAGGATTATCGAAGATTACCTGATTGTCTTACTGATTCTTTAAACGCTTTGGAGGAAGATACGCTGTTTAACGATATGATGGGTGAAAATCTTGTGGTTTGCCTAAAAGCAATTCGCAAGGTACGTTTCAAATCATGCTTTCTTCAGTATATGAAGGTGTATATGTTTGCAGAATTCCTCTTTCTGCTGAACAGCTGATTACTCTAGAAAAGGTTTATCAGGTATAATGAAATAAGAATGAATTGTCTCATTAGTGTTCATAGTAAAATTCTTCCATGCAATGTCAGTGTAAGAGCAAATTATGAACTATCAGAATCAGTTGACTTTAACATGTCTTAGCAGGTTACTTGTCTTATTTCTAGATTATGAATTTCTCTTTTCACTGACAGTCGCCTGATATTATCTTTAATTAGGTTATCGGATAGTGCAAAAAATTCTTGACTGTAGTGTATAGAAGTTGAATGAACTCTTAGAATTATCCTAGGACTTGTATTTTCCTTATATGCAGTCAATAGGTTATGATTCCTGTTAACCAGTCGAACGCTCTACGATTTAAAGAATGATATAGGAATAGGAAAGGCATAGGAGTAGGTTATGCAGCTAAATCGTGCCCGAGTATTCAAGATTATCATATTATGCATGTTCATTCGCCTTTTTACGTAGTTGATACATAACTGGTATAACAACAACAACATATACAATATAATCCCTCAAATGGGGTCTGGAGAGGCCGGAGGGTAGGATGTACACAAATCTTATCCCTGCCTTTGTTGGGTAGAAACAATGTTTTCGAAATACCCTCAGCTCAATACAGAAGAGAAGAAAAGAGAAGGAAAGAAGAGAGAAGGAAGGAAGAGAGGAAAAGAATCGAAGCATGGATGCAAGGAGAAAATAATATAACAACAAATAGCAAGATACAGAGCAAATGAGAAACATTTAGTACAGCACATCAAAAATAAGAAGCATGTGAATACTAAATAATACTATTAGTATGGAGAAGTGTAGAGGAGGCTAGTCCCAGTCTATCCCAGATAAAGTACGACACCACTCGACTACCTACTAATCTTCTCTACCCTAATGACCTCCATACCTTTCTATTAAGGGTCATGTCCTCAGTAAGTTGAAGTTGTGTCATATCATGTCCTGTCTAATCATCTCCCGCTAGTTTTTCTTCGGCTTACCTCTAGCTCTCCTAACTCCTTGAATAACCAACCCCTCACACCTCCTTAGTGGCACATTCATGCACCTCCTCTTCACATGTCCGAACCATCTTAGGTCGCTTTCCTCATTTTGTCCACAGAAGTCACTCCCACCTTATCTCGTTTACTTCATTCCTAATCATATCTCTCCTAGTATGCCCACACATCCATTTGAGCATCATCATCTCTGCTACATTCATCTTTTGGACATGGGTGTACTTGACTAACACTTTGCCCCATACAACAAATTTGGTCTAACAACCATTCTATAAAACTTATCCTTAAGCTTTGTCGACACATTCTTATCACACAATACCCCCCAAAGCGAGGCTTCATTCTACCCACCTACTCCACTAGATGCGCGACATCCTCATCAATCTCTATGTCTCCTTGGATTATGGACCCAAGATACTTGAAACTTCTTCTCTTGAATATGACTTGCAGATGGTCTTCATTTCCACCTCCGCCTCATGCATTACATAACTAACCTACACTCCAAATAATCTGCGTCTCCTCTACCAACACTTTGCCATTCTCATCCTTAATGCACTTCACTTGGTCCAGGTTGCGGGCCCCTTTTCTCTTGCCTTGGCGAGCTTATACAACTTCCATTCCCCGCATTTGCACTTGAGTTCTTGTACAAGTACTCAAAAACTGATGTATTAGCCACCATGACCACTAGCTTCGCTTCCTTCTTCGCCACCTTGTACCTCTCCCAATTCCTCCTAGAATTGAAGAAAAACAGAGGAAACAACAGGCGCAAAAACACGAAATACAGCACTCCAAAAATATTAAGAATAGACATAACTGATTTAAGTAGCTAATAACTTTGTTTCTTTGTAAACTTATCGCCGAAGTATTACAAATAGTAATGTCTAGCAAAGTGGATAATATCATATATTGTTAGTATGACTTTTCATTGCATGAGTATCTACAAACTTTTGACAATAGCTATTACGCCTCATTCCCAAGTTAGTGGTAAACTTGGGTTGACCTGAATACTCACTATCCAGTTTCCTCCTCAGCCCGTATCATTCCAATGTTTGGGTTCTGTAGCATTAATCTTTTAGCAACAGGAAAAACATGCTTTAACGTTTCGTTTTCTTCATGTCTCGTAAGTATTTGAATTAGTCATTGGCGTAATGAAGTATACAGAACTTTGAAGAAAGGGACAATTTTGACCTTTCTTTGTAGTTATAAAAGTCTTTTTGATTTCTTGTGGACATTCTGAGCTTGATTTCATGAGTTTGCAGGCTGAGATCGATCACTATTGTGAAGACGAGGAACCATACAAGGACCTTATCTACAAATTTTAGGTTGATCAAATATATCAGTGAGATTAGGATAGTCTATATTGTTAATCATCAAACATATTCTTATTTTTTCAGTGCCCTTCTTTTGCTTCATTAATGCACTTAATAAAACATCATAGAAATTTCAGTTCCTCACAACATGTGATGTGTAAGTTGCTTCTGGCGGCAACATGCTTGTCCCACAGAGTGCTTCTAGGTTAAAGGGAAGCACTAGACTCACTCCACGGAAACTCGCTTTTCGGTTTCCGCTTATGGGGTCAAATCAATACATTCTAAGAAGAAAGATTGGAATATCAATCTCACGTCATATGGCACTGGCCTGGACTAGTATTATGCGTATTGTCAACAGAGGTGTATAAGAAATTAATCTTTTCTAGTCTTTTTACATCCTTTTGGTAGACCAAATTCTGAGTTTTTTTAAGATTTAGAATTTTGAGTTCCAAGTCAAAATATTTAATCCTCCAAATAACATTGAAAGCTTTGCAAAAAGTTTTTTTTTGTTTATATTACATATTTACATTTTTTGTCTCCACTTTATGATTGGATAGGTTGTTGTGTTCCAACCAACTTTCCCTTGACACAAACTTGTAAAGATTTTATCTCTGAAAAATCATAAGTTGGAAAACTAAAAAGAGAACATATCGTGAATTTATTTACTTATTTGTGTGCGTTGACTTTTGAGCAATAATATCATTTTGTTGGATTTACTTATGGAATAATTACATAAATACTCAATTTAAGATATCATTAAAAAAATTATAAGAATCTTCTCTCGGATATATTCTCATTCCATTTTAGATACATCCCTATCCTTTATTCTCTGATACATCTCTCCTCTCTTGGCTACATTTTCCCCATTAAATAATGTATCATTTTGCAATGTATAGGAAAATCAAGAATGTATCCGAGAGTAACGAAAAAATTGAGATTTTTGTAATTGGTGGAACTTCCGAATATGATGTAATTAACCCCAAATATATGAGATTTATGTACTTTATACTATACTTTATCTGTAAGTTTTAACCAAAATTTTGAAGTCTATAGTACAACCTCAATTTTATTTATTTTTAAAGTTGTAATCTTAACCCTCCCACCCCCTCCTATCCCTTCTACCAAAAAATATGGGATATTTTCAAGTATATATATATATATATATATATATAACAAGTAAAATTACTCGCGCCTTGTGCGGAAATGTAATATCACTGAATTTATAAAATAATACTTAAAATCTATCAGTCATTAAAACTAAAACACAGTATTATCTTACACATGTAAAGGAAAATGATAATTATAACATCTTATTATTTATCCTTCAATCAATCATCTTTAATTTGATTTTATAATTTATCCTTTTGCTTCTAGGAAGTGTTACTATTTGATATTTTGGGGAATGAAATGAACATCAACTTGAGATATTAAATATTCTAATAAAAAAATAATCGTTGATGAAGGGATAAATAAATTTAATAGGCTGGAAAAAGTGAACAAATATCCTACTTCTAACGTGTAGAAAGTTCAGCCCTACCTTTTGCTTTACATATAGCATTTTAAAGTTTCGCATTTAAATGTATCATAAGTATTATTAAAATGGAAAATTAAGGTGAAAATGTATCATATTGGACAACAATTCAACTTATTTTATATACTTGAAAAGGAAAAATATTACATAAAACTATTCAGTTTGTTTGGGTGTTTTTTTTAAAAATCAACATACCAAAGTGATGAAGTTCAATTTGAAACTACACTTCTATTCCAATCGCAGTGTCGAGAAACACATTGATTACTTCAAGAAAAGTATTTACAACTTGCAGTAAACTTGAGAATCTATCCATGCTTCATTTTGAATATGGGCAATTAATTTATTGTGTAGTTATTTATGTCTTTGGGATTAAAAGAGGCTCCAGTCTAGTCATATTCCTCTATAGGTCATCCGGCACATCCTTAAATCCATGTCAAAAGTTTATTAATTCTTGTTTTCTTTCCTTGGTTCACTTCGCACAAAGTGTATTAATTCTTGTTTTCTTTTCTTGGTTCACTTCGCGCAAAGTTTATTAATTCTTGTTTTCTTTTTCTGGTTCACTTCGCACATCAAGGTGCGATAAAGTTTTTAAGTCTTTATGTCCTTACAATGACATTCCAAATTTGAATTTTGTCTTCAAAGATGGTAGCATAGATCTTTAAGGAATTCTTTTATTGTACCTTCAATAGTTTCAATAGAAAAAATTTGTGTAACACCCCGCTACTCGAAAGAACTAGAAAAAACTAAAACTTGAAAGAAACGTTTTTGGAAATAATCAAATTTGAAAAGTTTGACAAAGTTAAGCTAAGTATGAGTTTTGGGTCAACCTCAAACGACCATAACTCCTAGATCAGGATGAGTTAGGTGTGCTACAAGATACCGTAGGAAAGATCTTTGAATCATCTTTCCAACGACACCGAGTTTGCTCGATTATGAGTTTGTATGAGGGAGATATGCCCATTTGAAGTTGGGCTGTCTAGATAAGGAAAGTCGAAACCGAATTTTAGAAGGGTATTATGGTCTTTTCCTTACCCAATTATTTAATTTCATTTTTGGTAATTAAGTTGGGGTCTAAACTGATTCGTTTCAGTTTACGCTTCATCAAAAAGAGTTAGGGTTATGAGAGAAGAGAAAAGAAGAGGAGAAAAGAGGAGAATAAGCAATGATTCGTCGATTTCTTGAGGAATTGAGTGCGGATTTCGCCAAGGATTCAATCCTACGAGGTATGTGAGTTCACACAACATTGGGTTCATTCACCCATGCGCCAAACATGTTTAATTCAGCGTGAATTCGTCCTAAAAAGTTGAAAGTTTGAATGTTCTTGATGTGTGTTCTTGAATTTACTTTCATTCTTGAATTGGGATGAGATTGAGGAGTTTCTTTAGATTATAGTGTCGATTATTAGAGTTGTTTGAGTTAGATTCTTGTGTATATATACTGTGTATCTGAATCTAAAGAGAATTTGAGAAAAAGAATCAAATTTAGGCGAATTGGGGTTAGAAACGAAGAAGGAAAAAGTCGGGAAAAACAGGTGTCCCAATCCGCGTCGCGGACTTTCCCCACCTTTTCCCAAAAAATTCTCCGTGTCACGGACCCTTCTGCCTCAAAATTTATTTCGCAACCAAATATTTAAATGTATCTCCGCGTCGCGAACTTGCTTCCAGATAGTGATTTCTTGATCGTTTCTCATGTTTAACTATCTAAAAACACTCCTAAACATCATGAGATCTTTCATATCACAAATTCTACAATCCTTGAATTTTAATTCAAGGAAAGTTAAGAGCTAAGTCTAGAGAGTTCTTAGAGTCATTTCAAAAGTCTTTTGCAAGCGTTTTAACTTTGTTTTAAGACTTGAGCTTTGAGTTGAGTAAAGAGTAAATATT
>NW_006239171.1:75716-100162 GCF_000226075.1 Solanum tuberosum
AGTTTTGAGCAATTATCTCAAACCACAGAAAGAAGTTATGTTTTTAAACATATGGCTAGATAAACCATGTAGCCATCATGGGTTGAAAAAGGGTCATACTTTTTAGATGATTCCTTAGTACTTTTTAGCATAGCTTAGTGGATCCACTTAGTAGTCAAGTTCTATGCCCTTGGCAAGGTATATGATGGCCCTGGCAGCGTGAGGCAAGACGATGTATCATCACATAGCTCTAAATTGATGGTTGTCGGCTAGAGAAACTCCTACAGCAGTATTTTGTATTCGTATATACACAGAGTTAATTATATTTTTATATACATTCATAGTTTATATTGTATCTTTGCATACATTCAGAGTTACTAATGTATTTCTAAATACACAGCGTTGTTATCCATGTTTAAAAGTTTTCTTTATATTGCATTTATATTATTGTTTTATATTGAAATGAGTCAGTTGAGTTGAGTTGAGGCTAGGTATGTTCTTTCAGTTCCTCTTAAGCTTATGTCTTGTTTTAGAATTCTCCTCGCATGCTCATACATTCAATGTATTGATGCCAGTTGGCCTGCATCTTATTATGATGCAGATACAGGTACCAAGATCAACATCCAGCGCTTCGTTGATCCAGTTGAGCATTCAGAATCTTGTGGTGATCCTCCTTGCTTTTCGGAGGACCCTTTTTTATTGCTTTATTAGTTAGTTCATTAGGATGTCGTAGGTCTTGTCCCGACATCCATCTCAGTTGTTAGAGGCTTCATAGACAGTTAGTTAGTTCTTTTGTCATTATCTTGTTATTGGTTTATGTTAAGACTTCAGTTTCCCTATTGGTCAGTTGAATGTTCCTTTATAGCATTCTAGTTTTATTACATTGATTTATCTTTGTTCAGTAAAGTCTTCCGTTGAGTAGGTAAGCCAGGCAAAGGTTCGCTTGGGCCAGCAATGGTTTTCGAGTGTCAGTCCCACCCGAGGTGTAGGCTCAGGGAGTGACAACTTGCATAAATACTCAATTAACCTGTGTTATTTAATTTTTACTAACAAATACTTATAATAATAACTTTGCAAAAATATTAACAACAGAGTTTAAAACATGTACTCAAAAAAATAATTAATATCATAAGCATAAATTAACGATTGTATAACAATAGAATGAAACAGAAAGGAAAAAACCGAGTCCAATGAATGCATAGTGTTCCCTTAAGGAAATTATTCCTCTCTACCCGAGATTTAAAGGAATAGATCCTCTCAGGATGGAACGATTCTATTCACCAATGTATTGATACAAAAATAATGATGTCAGTGAGCCGCTCAATAGGAGCAAAGTACACCCTATGTCCCTAATTACTTGTCCACTTTTGAATTGGCACACCTATTAAGAAAATAATTATTGACATAGTGAGTTTACCATTTTACCCCTATTAATTATGAAGTGGATGAATTAAAAACTTAAAATTTTCAAAAGTTCTACCTTTTTCAAAGTAATTAATTGAGGGTATACGAGGTAAAATAAATTTGTCCCTTCTTGATTTGTCAAAATGGACAAGTAATTAGGGACAACTAAAAAAGGAAAAGTGGACAAGTAATTAGGGACAAAGAGAGTATTTAATTGTGCAGAAGAAGAAGTTCAGAATTTTCGTTGTTTTAAAATGAGAGGAAATACCTTTATTTATAGACAACAAAAGGTAGTGTGAACAAATGTTTATTATGCCTTATTGGAAAGGTCACATTGGAAAAGTTACAACCCTTCGAAAAGGTCACAATCTTTCATAAAAGTCACAATTTTTCATAAAAGACACAACTCTTTATAAAAGTCACAACTTTTCATAAAAGAGACAACTCTTTTCAAAAGTCACACATTTTCATAAAAGTCACAACTTTTCATGAAAGGGGAATGTTAATTTTAACAATAAATAAATTAAAAGAGAATCCTAATTTGTGTTGGCGCCACGTAGGCTGGACTAGGGTTCTCTTTTATATATATATATATATATATATATAACATGATGAAGTAATTAATTTACAATAAATATAGCCATATTTGTATTTTCATAAAAAAAAATAGTTAAAAGTATGAGAAAGGATACACTGACTATACATTATGATACATTTAAAAAGCTGAATATAGCTTATCTATGATGAGTTATACACTAACTATACATTATGATACATTTCAAAAGCTGGAGATAACTTAACTATATATAAAGTATGCATTGACTATTCAATGCTGATCAACTCAAAATCACCTCTAAATTGTCTCAAGTTTTAGATATGTAATTCTCTCGATGTTTCGAGTCTGGACACAAAAATAAAAAGAATATGGCCAAATGACCATTTTCAGTAATTTATATAAACTGGGATAAATAGATGATAAGTAAAAGGACTTTGAGAGGTAGCTGCTTTTCATGTGATTGCTCTTCTTATTCTATATTCGAGGCTTGTGAAAGGACTTTGAGAGGTAGCTGGTTTTCATCCCCTCTTCTTCTTCTTTTATGTTTATGTTTTGTTTTATTTGAGAATGAAGACATTGAGACTCGTAATTATCTTTCAATTACACACTTTATACTTTAGTGGCTTGTACACGTGACAATCAGATTTTGGGGTAATATTAGAATGACTAAGATTTCAGCTTTTATGTTATTATTGCTTTACTTTTTATATTTCTTTTGTGTCGTTGGATTGAGGCTGACTTATCTTGATAAAAATAGATAATTGTCATCACGTTCATTTTTGGATCGTGATAAGGAGGGGGCCTTGGCATTTCTCTCCACCTTAAAATGATATAAAGTTGTTATAGTGTCAGTATAGAATCCAACAAATTGGAATGAAATCTCACGAAGAATACAATATAGAAATATATGAGTTATGTGCAGTACCAAACTTAAAGTTTAAATTTCTAGGAAATGGAGATAATAATTTGGAGATTAAGCTATCGTTTAACCATAAATTTCTAAATATTTTTTTGTGGAGTTTCCCATATGTTTTGGTCATACTTTTTGGAAAAAAAAATATTATTTTTTTAAAAAATATTTAATTTACACCTATAAGTTTAAAAAACTATTAAAAATATTCATAAATTTATATTTTATTTTATAATGAACATTTTCCGTAATAAAATTTAAACTAATAGATTATAAATTTCAACTTGCTTATAAACAATTTCTAATTTTTATATTTATATTATTTTTAACAAGTTTTATGGAGCAATATCATTACATAGTTGAGAGTCATATAATAACAAATACATCATAAATAAGAATACAATATATAAATTGAGTGAGTGTCTTCATGATGCGCATCTCAAGACATCATCTCAAGCTTGTTGGGATTAATAAATAATGAGATATTTTTATAAATTATAAAAAAATTTAAATAAATTTTAAATTCCAAGTTTTGGAAATTTAAACTTTTTACCAAAAATATTTTTCAAAAAAAGACAAATTATATGATCAAATTACTTCAACATAAAAAAGAAAAAAAGTCCTAATTATATCTATGACCAGACAAAAAGTATCTAGCACAAGCTCAATATCTGTTATTTTTTTTCGTCTCACTTCATGTGACATAGATTAAATTTAGAGAGTCAATTAAATTTTAATAATATTTTTAAATATTTTAAGTTGTTAATTATTGTAATTTATAGTACTCTTTAAGTAATTTTTAAATGATATATGTTACTTCTCTTGTCCCAATAAATGTAGCACATATAGAATTTTAAGAGTCAATAAAATGTTGTTAATTATTGAGACTTACAATACTTTTACTGTAGTTTCTAAATTAAATAATATATGTTACTTCTTTTGTCCCATTTTATGTGACACATATAGATTAATTTTATGAATCAATCGAATTGCTTATAAGCAATCGAATTTTTCATATGTTTTTTTAAAAATACTTTAAGTTGCCAATTATCATGATTTATAATATTTTTTACACAATTTTTAAATATACAAAAATAAAAATAAAAATAAGACAAACAAATTAAAACGGAAGAACCACCAAAAATTATAGAAATATCCTTAAAGTACTAAGTAGGCGGTTATATATAAAAACGCACAGGAGATGGAGACATGTTGACAATCACCTGTGTGGTTATCCACACTTATATACTAGTAGTAGACATTTACTTACCAAACCTTCTCTTTCAAGCAATCAATTTTTTCATATGGTTCGTTAAAATAATGTAAGTTGTCAATTATCATGATTTATAATATTTTTTACACAATTTTTAAATATATTAAAAAATTGAAAAATAAGACAAACAAATTAAAACGGAAGAACCACCAAAAATGATAGAAATACCCTTAAAGTAGTCAAGTAGGCAGTTATATATAAAAACGCACATGTGATGTAGACATGTTGACAATCACATGTGTGGTTATCCACACTTATATATTAGTAGTAGACATTTACTTACCAAATCTTCTCTTCAAAATTAAGTAATCTCTATGTTCCTTTTTATTTGTCTAATTTTAACTTTTACTTGTCCCTTTTTACTTGTCATTTTTGACCAATCAAGAAAAAATAATATTTTTTTACTTATTATGCCCTCAATTTATTTAGAAAGTTACACCGTATTTGGATCATTAGTACCCATTATTTTATAATGTATTGTACTGTATGGTAGATAAAATGTTTGGTTAGAGTGTATTGTTTGGTTTGACTGTATCACACTATATTGTAATTTATAAATTTACTGAAATGTCCTTAATTATTTAAATACTAAATTTATCAATAATTACTAATAAAATAACAATATTATCATGCATAGGATTTTATGTCATGTGATAACATAAAATTATTTCATCAACTATAATTATATTATCAAACAGTATCATCACGTTTGTATCTAGATTAATTTAATTAAAAATTGATAAAATCAAAAATTATAGATTCAATTCTAAAAATTATCATGTACCACATATATTAAGAAACTTTGAAAAATTATGAAAAGGTAAGAAGATATTGCTTTGTATGAACTGCCTAATTAATATATTTATTCGTTCACCAATTGTCAACTCTAAATCGTTAAGCATAAATTTTAATTTATACTTTTGTATTTGTATAATGTACAAATCCGCAACAAAAAATATAAAAAGCAATATGTTGAAAGAGACAAAAGTATGGAAAAAAAGGAAGAATCAAGAATGTATGCTTAAAAAAAAAAGGAAGGACAAACAACCAAACCTAGAAGGAACAAAACAACGCAGTAGTTATTGGGTAGGAGGTTTGATTAGGATTAAATAATATAGGGTGAAGGGTAAAATAGTATTATAAAATATTAAATAAGGCTATAATTGTGATGGAATATTAAGGGCAAAACAACAACAAGATGTGTACCTTATAACTTGCAGCGGAAATAATTGTTGTTGATTTTGTTGTCGAAAGGAATAGCTCCAGATCTCTCTTTGATTCACAAGGAAACAAAAGATCACTTTTGTTCACAAACTAAGAGTCTCCTTAGTGTGTAGATTTATTTGTGTAAGAAACTTTCTTCTCTGTTTCTTTACTGATCTTTTATTTTTTTTTATCTTTCTCACGTTCTTTCCCCTCTCCTTTTTTACGTTCCACGTCTGAAAAAAGTTACTCCCACTAGGAGTCTTTTAAAGGGAGGTTGAGTAACTGTTCTCTCTAATCATTTAAAAAGGATTATCTATTTGATTAATTTAATTAAATTAGATAGGACAAAAGCGGATTGGGTCGGGTAGAACAGGGTTGAGTCGGGTCGGTCCACATGGGTGACCCACGACCCAAAACTTACATCTCCCATTTCACACATGGTGGACAAGATCCAAGCTAACACAACATCAATCATACGCACAATTCATGCGACAAATAGTTCGTGCGACCTGTGAGCATGAAGAGCTTACCTTTAAGGTTTTACAAGCCCTACATAGGATTCCAATCACATGTGGAATGAATTCACTACAATTTTAAGGACACTATTACTCACGATACCCCATATGTCATTCACTACTTCGATAGTTACTTATTTGATCCCTCAACCTCTTAAAAAGGTGAACTCGAGTTCATGTTTGAACTTTATATACACAATTACACTTGAGTGTAATAGTCGACTTATGTATACAAGTTGATTTGTTCATTTTAATCATCTTCCTTTTCTATCAAATCTATATGTTCCATATCAACTGCTTTCTTAGACATGCACTGCATTGCCGAATCACTCATGGTTATTAGTAACATGCTAAAATAGCAACACCGATCAAAATTTCAAGAAACAGTAAAAGGTCAAAGGGTATTTCATTGAAAAGTTATTTTAACCTTTCGGGGTCTCACACAATGAAGAAGCATGAACCATTCTTTCATTGACTCATTGATCGCTTGACACACGTGGTATGAAACACGTGCTACGATGTTTACACCTTATATTGGTGTATGTGTCTCATTCTTTCGATTATCCAACATCGTACAGACCTTGGTCTAAACACCTCCAGATGTTTAACCCTAGTTTCTCTCTTAAGTGATCCTTAAACTCATTTTCTTAGAGAAAATTTTGCCTGGCTCATAAAACAAGTCATAATATGGTGGTGAAATTTAACTCTTCGCGTTCCTCGACGTAAAAGGAGATTGCTCGTTTGAGAGAGCTAATCTTGCGACTTGTTCAACACACTTTATATCTTACAAAATATCACATGCATATTATATTTGAATATAAATCCAATATTATTATATATAAGAGAATATTATAACAATCAAGTTATTTTACAATACTGAAATATCATCAAATTCTACACAAACCTAGAGCCTCAACATGTTTTTCAAACAAGTCTCTAGAGATGACCTTGTAAAAAGATCAGCTATCATTTCACATGTAGTCCACTTTCCACTACGTCTCTTACAAAGTTATACTTGATGCATGTCAATATGTTTGGTCTTACTGTGATGCTTAGGATCCTTCATGTATGCGATAGCCGCTTGACTATCACAATATAGAATCATGGGACCCTTAGAATTCTTTGCAATACTCAAATGTTCAAAGAACCTCTTTAACCAAACAATTTCTTGTACTGTAGACGCACAAGCCACGAATTCAAATTCCATGGTTGAAATAGTTGTGCAAGTTTGCTTCTTATTTTTCCATGAAATAACACCACCATTTAGTAAGAAAGCATAATCGGATGTTGATTTTCTATCATTCCGATCACCAGCCCAATCATCATTTGTATAACCTCTTATGAACAAATCAGATCCACTATAACAAAGTGTATGATTTGCAGTTCCCTTCAAGTATTGAAATATTCTCTTTATTGCTTTCTAATGATCTCTTCCAAGATTGGATTGATACCTGCTAACTAGACTCATAGCATAATAAATGTCGGGGTGAGTACACATCATAGCATACATCAAACTCCTGACAGAACTAGAATAAGGAACTCGAGACATGTCTTTCTTTTCTTTTTCATTCTTTGGACACATTTCAAGGCTTAAATTTTCACCCCTTGCTACAGGAGTATCCATGGATTCGCAACTATTCATTCAAAAAAAATTCAATATTTTCTTTTTATAAGCTTTTTGAGATAAACTCAAAAATTTCTTGGATCGATCTCTTTGGATCTCAACACCCAATATATAGTTTTCATATCAAATGATTTTGAAATCCATGACTCGACAGTTTTCACGTACTCCAAATTATTTCGAGCTAATAAATATCATCTACGTAGAGAGAGAGAATTACAAAATTTTCATTGGACTTTTTCACATAGATGCAATGGTCTTCATTGATTATGGTGAAATCAAATGACATCACCTCCTTATGAAATCTCAGGTACCACTGTCTTGAAGATTGCTTTAGGCCATAAATTAATCTTTTCAATTTACAAACTTTCTTTTCTTGGCCTTTAACAACAAAACCTAATGGTTGTTCAATGTAGATTTCCTTGTTTAATTCTCCATTGAGAAAAGTAGTCTTCACATCCATTTGATGTAATTCAAGATCTAAACGTGCAATAATAGTTAAAAGTAATCATATGGAGGTAAACTTTACAACTTGTGAAAAAAAATTCTCATAGTCCATTCCAACTTCTTGAGTAAAACATTTTGCCACCATTCATGCTTTGTGTCTTTCTATCGATCGATCTGATTTGCGTTTAACTTTGAGAATCCATTTATTCCCAATAATTTTACATACCTTAGGAAAGTCAACTAGATCCCAAACTTAATTGGTATTCATGGACTCTAATTCTTCTTTCATCGCTTTTAATCATTCATCCCCTTTTAGGGTTTAATAAGGCCTTAATTACAGAATTATGTTCATCCAATTCTGTAGGAGATACCAAGAAAACATAATCTTCAATCTCATAAGATCGTTTAGGTACACCTTTTCTTGTACTCTTACGTATTTGAAGTTCATATTCCTCTATATGATTTTGGGATTCATAACTCCCACTTGGACCAGGAATCATTTCTTAATCCTCAAGTATGTCTTACAACATTACCTGATCTTCTGAATTCAACATTTCCTAGAGAGGCTCAACTTCATCTATTTCATTCTTTTTGGGAAAATCATTTTTCAAAAATCTGACATCTCGTGATACGATTTCAGTAATACTTTCATCCACCACTTCATCCATGAACACATACCCTTTGGAGCGTTCAGAGTACCTTATAAAGATACATTTCTTTCCTTTTGGACTTAGTTTATCAACTCACCAAAACGATCTTTAATATATGTTGCACAACCCCACGATCGTAGATCATTCAGGTTTGTTTGATGACCAGTCCAAAGTTCTAAGGAGTGGAAGACACTGATTTAGAAGGCATTTTGTTCAATATGTAACTGCAGTCAATAATGCATCTCTCCAGAAAGAGATAGACAATTTTCATGCGCCATCATTGATCTTGTCATGTCCAATAATGTTATATTCCTTCTTTCAGCTACACCATTTTGTGGTGATGTATAAGGAGTAGTTAATTGTCTGATAATACTCTTTTTCAATACATAATTGTTCAAATTGTTTTGACAAATATCCACGTCATTGGTCAGTTCTTAAAGCCTTTATACTTTTATCGAATTGATTTTCAACTTCATTCATATATCTTTTAAACCATTCAAGTGCTTCAGATTTATGAGAAATCAAATAGACATGACCAAAATGCATGAAATCATCAATAAATGTAATGAAGTATGTAGCACCAGACCTTGCCCTCACATTCATTAGACCACAAATATCAGATTGAATTAATTGAAGTGGTAACTCAACTCTCTTAGCTTTTCCAAATGGTTTTGGCGTAATCTTTTCAGCAAGACAATTTTCACAAGTTGGCATATCAATTTTGGTGAAAGAACCAAAATGTCCTTCTTCTGCCAACCTATTCATTTGATCTTGCCCTATGTGACCTAATCTTGTATGACATATAATAACATCAACATCATTGTTACTTGAATAACATGTCATTACTCAATGGTCAACATAATAGTCATAAGTTGAAGGATTACAATCTAATACGACAAAACGGTCAAAACGAAGTCCCAAACCATATAAAAAATTATCTAGATTTATTCTAACACCATTATGACTAATAAACAAATCAAAACCAACGTCTAAAAGAACATACACATAAACTAAGTTACATCAAATCTCTGGAGCATACAGGGCATCTTGCAACATCAAAGAACGGTCACCACGCAAGTCTACTTTGCAAGTGCCTATTCCTTTGACTTTCAGTTTTACATTATTTTCTACGTGGATCCACCTTGATTTAGATGAAACTTAACGAAACTCCACAAACACTTCTCGATCTCGGCTCACATGATCGGTGGATCCTGAGTCCACAATCCACACAAGATGAGATTCAGTTAGTAAAGAAGGGCTAGAAACATGTGTAGCACTTAGAGATGCGTTTGAAAATGCTATATTTTTCAATACGTTACATTCACGAGCAAAGTGGCCCAACACTTTACAATTATAGCACTTCATTTTGCTCTTGTCTCTCTTCTTGAAGATTCATTTTCCTTTCTTGGAATTAGGCTTTTTCTTTTTCATAGAGGATACTTCTCCAGTCTCTTTGTCTTTCCTATTTCTTTTTCAATTCTTCTAGCGCGTTTGAAGCCTGAAAATTTTGTACCACTTATACTCTGTCACAAAGGCATTAGAAGTAGCATTAGCAACACCAAGTCGCTCATTTTCAACTTCAACATGACGAGCAACATTAGAAAAGGTTTTGATGCTATCATTATGGGTCAAGTTTAACCTTCAAATGTTCCCAATTATTTGGGAAGGACCGAATCACTGCCTGAACTTGTTGCTTATCTGGAAAAAACATGGTCAACACTCTTGATTGAGCTATCATGTTTGACATCACCCTTAGGTGTTGTTTGACATTTTGATCATGACGCTTCTTATAAGTGTCAAATTTGATAGTTACTATCGGAGACGGGTTACCGACTACCCCCATACATTTCTCGCAGATGTGCCCACATAGCATGAGGAGTAGAAAATTCCTCATATTCATGTATGAGGTCATCAACTTTAGAACTAACTATTATTCCATGTGCGGTGGAATTAGCCTTTTTCCTAGTTTTATAAGCTTTAAGGTATCTTCTGTCTTGTACAGTGTTCCCCTCTTCTGGTTGATTTAAAATATGATTTATACCTTCGAGCACATTTTTCTCTTCTAGTACATACCATATTTTACTACTCCAAATGTTGTAATTGTCACTGTTCAATTTTTCACCTTTGTTTAAGTCAGTAATGATAACTTTTATGCCATGATTGTATTTGAGAAGCAATTAGGCAAGCATTTTTTTTAATCAATTAACTATGCATGTGATATACACATTCAAGAAAATCAATTCTCATAAAGGTTTCATATTTAATATAAAATCGAAAATACGCGTACGTATCCAATCATCATTTACGAACTAAATATTTAACCAATATTCAAAACTAATTTCTTAATGTGTATAATATATTTTAGACCATAATAACGAAGATTTACATGTCTAATAATCAAACACCATATGATAATGCACAGTAGAATAACAATCCACTAATCCATAAAAGAGGATAAAACTCAAATATTCATATTAAAGCATAATCAAAGATGTTCATCACATAATTTGTAAAGAATAAATAAAAAAATCAATACTAAATTATGTTTATGTTGTGAAGTTTTACCCACTTAACTCTTATATTTACCACATACTTCCATAATGATTCATTATCCCCACTTTCGAAATAAGTTTCATTCAATTCAATCTTCCAGTATTCTAGTAAGAAATGATACAAAACATCATATGCATCCCACTCTTCAACTTGAATGACACTTTCATTAACCTTATCAAATTTCATGACAAAGGATCTGAGGAAGTTTAATAAAAAGTGAAGAGGTTCCATCTTCAAAGACATAAACTCTTTAAGATCTTTATCTCTTTTCCTTCGAATGACCCTTTGATTCCTTAACAGATTATGTGTCGCCCTCGAAACACCAATACGTATGATTTCTCGCCCTCGAAAACATGTCCTACGGCGACGTGCTCTTCTACATTGTCCTTTTGCTCTTCGAGAACTCCTACTTGGAATAATACGAATTTGTACATGTTCAGCCATGTCTGAAATAGGATCAAGAAAACAATAAGAATGGTTGAACCATTCAATGTGACTACATATGTCACTTTCATTTAAGAAGACACAAAAAAATATTTAAGGAACATAAAGGACTAAACGAATAAACAAGACCAATATATTTGAAAAAACATAATATATATAAACACATATATTTTTAAAAAATCCTAAGAGGACACATATTCCTTTTCCAAAAGAATAATCCTAAAAGAACACAAAACTTTCTCAAAAGAAAAAAAAAATTAAAAAAAATATTTTTTTTCAGCCCAACTTTAAAAATTCATATCTCACTCGTTTAAAATCTGTTTTTCTATTATAGTATATTTTCGAAAAGTTACAAATGAGTAGATCATGAAAAATTATGTTAATAAAAAATATGTATACCCAATTTTCTGATCACAACCAGCAGCAGCAGTTTTTCAGAAAAAAATAGTCAAAAACATCCAACTTTCAAAAATTCATATCTCACTCATTTTAAATTCATTTTTTCATTATAATATATTTTTGGAGAATTAGAGAAATTGGAGATTTCTAATCAAAGTTATAGAGAAAATGGGTTTAAACAATTTTGTTGTAGATAAAGTGTGGAGATTGGTGGTAAATAACTGGTATTCAGTCCTCATTAATGGACAAGCTCATGGTTTCTTTCACTCTTCTAAAGGGGACTTTACAAGATATGGAATGACTAAGTGGAGTGATGATACTAATCATCTTGCATATGCAGATGATACCATTATCTTTGTTAGTGCAGAGAAGAAGTCGCTTGATTTGGTTATGAAAAGACTAGGCTTATATGAAGATCAATCAGGGCAGATGATTAATAAATAGAAGATTTGCTTCTATGTGTATAGCAAAACTGGCCATTCTATAGTTCATACTATTAAGGATTGCACTGGTTTTATTAGGGGAAAGTTTCCATTGACGTATCTTGGTTGTCCTATTGGTCCTGCAAGGAAGAGGAAAAGTCATTTTTCCGATATCACGAAGAAAGTTCAAAGCAAATACAAGCTTGGAAGGGTAAACTTTTATATTTTGGTGATTGTTTGCTAAATTTCTATGGAACTCTAAGGAAGAGGGAAGAAGCAAACATTGGATATCATGGTATGATATTTGTAGGCCTAAGGAGGAAGGTGGGTTGGGCTTTAGATCTCTTTTTGATGTGTCCAAAGCAATGTTTGCCAAGCTTTGGTGGACTTTCCGAACTAAAAAGTCAATGTGGACTATATACATGTGGAACAAATATTGTAAGAGACATAGATCTCAATTGGTGGAATGGAATGGAGGTTCTCAGACTTGAAAGTTTATGTTAGAAGCTAGAGATTGTATTGACCAACAAATTTGGTGATAACCAAAGTGTGGTCATTCTAGTGTATGGTTTGATAACTGGACACAATTGGGTGCTCTTTACTATTATTTACTTGTTTCTCATTCTAACAATTTTAATTTTGATGAGGTAAATCAGTTGATGATTCAGGGACATTGGAATGAAGATCTCATTCTCCAATTACTACCAGAAGATGTCTGTAAACATGTCCAAAATGTAATTGGAGTAGTAGAGGATACTGAAGAATGGGACTCACCAAGATGGATGTGTACTAGCTTTCGAAAAATTACGGTTGGAAGTGCCTGGAAGGTGTTGAGATAAGAAAATGATGAACAAGAAATTGCTAAGAAGATTTGGGTGAAAGGAGTTCCCTTCAAATTTTCTTTCTTTCTTTGGAGATTGTGGGTAAAAAAATACCCATTGGGGAAGTTCTTATCAAGATTAAAGTGGTGGATGAAGTTAAGTGTTGTTGTTGTAATAGTTCATAAGATGAAACTTTTGAACATTTTTTTGTGACGTGCTCTATCACTAAGAAGTTGTGGAATACTTTTGCTAGTATTGCTAATGTGCAGTGTCCTTTTTTGCAGCTTAACGATACTATACATAAATGGTGGAGTAAGGACTGCTCGTCAAAGCTTAGACCTTTCTTCAAAGTTGTCCCGTCATTTATCACTTGGCAAATTTGGAAAAGGAGAAATATTATTTATCATGGAGGTAATATATCATTTTATGGTGTGGTTATAGAGGTCAACAAAAATTTATATCATCTAGCTACTTTTAGCTATCCTTGGTTGCAAAACATTCCTAATACTTGGCATCTGATGGTTCCTTTTTTTTTACTGAATATGCACCCCTTATTGATGGTAAGATGGTGTACTGGAGATTGCCTAGATTAGGGTCCTACAAGTGTAACTCGGATGGTGCAGTAAAAGGGGTTGGTGGCCCTAGTGCTTGGGCCTTTTGTATTAGAAATGATGAAGGAAATTTGATACATGCTGAGTCTTTTGGTTTGAGAATAACTTCAGTTCTAATGTCTGAGGCAATGGCTTTGCGAAGAGGACTGGAGTACTGTATAATGCATCATTACTTACCAGTAATATTGGAGACTGACTCATTAATGCTCCAAAAGATTTTGAATGGAATTTGGGAGGTTTCTTGGAGTAGTCGGGTGGAGGTGAAAAGGATCAATGGTATGAGAATTAATGTTGATGCAAGAGTGGAGCACATCCTTAGGGAAGGCAACATTTTTGTAGTTTATCTAGCTAACCAGTTTTTTTGTTTTTGCAGGTACAATATATATCATCTATTCAAATTTTCAAGTGTTACCACCAAAAGGGAAAGCAATATTACACCTAGATAAAATACAAACTCCCAATCTTAGAATTAGAAACATCCAAAACAAGGGTTTCAATACACAAACATAATTGAGCCAAACAAGAACAATCAGACATGGATGACAAAGAAATATCAAAAGGCGATGGTCATACCTGCATACTTGCATAAGTGGATGTAATTGCAATATACTGTTTATGCGGAGATGGAACTCATATGTGGCCTCCTTATGCAGTGGTATCAGCTTCTTTAGGGCTCAACCTGCAGAGAAGGTCATGGATGAATTAAATCTAATTATAATAGTGCACAAAGATGAAAGAGGAGAAAGCATTGTTCATTCAACTTCATTTTGTGGTTTTGATAAGATCAATCCGAGTTGAAGAGGTCTTTCAAAGGACCTAATTTCATGGCACTTGTGAGAGTTTTTGAGTTTCTTCAGGGAAATTTTTCCAAATTCGAATCCATTTCAATCTATGTCTATATATTGGAGGCATTTGAACTATCTTCTATCCTCTTCTCACTGCTACCTTCATCGGAGAGGTCAATTTCTCCGACCATGGAGGATATTGGAGTCATACAAGTAATTGCAAACTTGAGAATCAGAAAAATACAAAACAGAAAATATGGCTACAGTGATAATGATACTAATGCAAAATACGGCAACCAACAATAGTATTTCAGGTGAAAACACAAAGAAAAGGAAAGAATATTGGGTTTATAAAGATATATAAATCTAAACATCAGTGAAGTAGTGTACTTAAAGGAACGATCTTTAGCAAAATTAATAAGAATTACCTGGTCTACGCAGTGGTATTAGTCAGGGTTTCTGACTCAATTTGTCGGAAAGAGTAAAACTTAGAAATGGAGCTCAAGGATCGTTTACAACATCAAAAGTGAGTTAGGGAGTAGATCAATTCTTACCTAAGTTGTTCGAGCTGTGTGGATTCAGTGGGATGGAAGCGAACCGAACGCAACTGGTTGTAGCAGGTGATGACTCGATTTCACTCCAAGGCAGCACCTCGTCTTCATCCTCCATGGAAGCTCAAGCTTGAAGACGACCAACTCTTTTTTCCTTTCTTTGGTTGTTCATTCCTGTATTTTGTTTTTAAACAGAGTAGTTTTTGTTCCTTTTTAGTTTTTAATAAATGGTTCTTGAGACCCGCTTTGATTAAAAAAAAAATATATATATATATATATTCGAAAAGCTACAAACGAGCAGATCATGAAAAAATAAGTTTTGATCAAAAATATTGTACAACCAATTTCAAGATTGCTACAAACAGAAGCAGTTTTTTCAAAAAAAAATGACAGAATTTCTTTCTTTGTAGGAAAAGGAATCTCATCTACAATATGAGTCAGAATCAAATAGGATTTTGAATCCTATTTACCATATAATTAATCCACATTCAAAAAGAATAACAAAAAAACTTTAACTCCTTCCAAAAAATTTCTTTTCATTGATTTTCAAGGAAAAATTAGACACAATATATTTATTTTCAACAACACAGTGAATACACAAGGAAGCAACGCATAATGTGATCAATTAACGATAGCTTTGATACCAATGATGGAATATTAAGGGCAAAACAACAATAAGATGTGTCCTTATAACTTGCAGCGAAAATATTTATTGTTGATTTTGTTGTCGAAAGGAATTGCTCCAGTCTCTCTTTGAATCACAAGGAAGCAAAAGATCATTTTTGTTCACAAACTAAGAGTCTCCTTAGTGTGTAGATTGATTTGTGTAAGAAAATTTCTTCTCTGTTTCTTTACTGATCTTTTGTTTTTTTTTTTATCTTTCTCACGTTCTTCCCCTTTTCTTTTTTACGTTCCCACGTCTGAAAAAAGTTACTCCCACTAGGAACCTTTTAAGGGGAGGTTGAACAGTTACTTTGTAATTGTTCTGAATTATCCTTTAAAAAAGATTATCTATTTAATCAATTAATTAATTAAATCAGATAGGACAAAAACAGATTGGGTCGAGTAGAACTGGGTTGAGTTGGGTCAGTCCACATGGGCGACCCACGACCCAAAACTTACAAATTGAAAAAAGAAATTAAGTAAGGGATTTTGAAGAAGAAGGAAGTTGATGATTAGAACATGTCAAAGGAACAGATCTAACGAAGCTGACTGATGTGTCTACAACGAAGTGTTGAAGATGAAGGAAGCTGATGATTGAAACATGTCAAAGGAACAGGTCCAAAGAAGCTGACTACGAGTTTACAGCACTGATGTAGAATTAGAGTCGCATTAGGATTAGACTACTTATATCTATTAGGATTATATTATGACTGGGATTAGATTACTATTAAGATTATAGTACAACTAGGATTAGATTATTTATAATTGTATTATTATTATTATAGTAGTAATAGGTAGTGTAGTAGGACTCTAAGTATAGTAACTTAGGACTCTACAATTCTCTCTCTATTTAAGGAGTAAGTATCAACAATTTTAATCATCAATACAATCCTTAATTTCTCTAATCCTAGACGTGAGATTTCTACATGGTATCAGAGCATAAAAGCTCTTCTGCTCTCTGAGTATTGATAAAAAAAAAAACCAACCACACGTTAAATTGCAATGACCACTTCTACCAACACTATGTCGACCTCCTCACTTTACCAAATCATTGCCACTTGCTCCATTAAATCTAAGCCAACAAACTACATCATATGGAGGACACAAATATCGCAATTGATTCAGGTGATGAAACTAATATATCTCATCTATGAACCAAGTAAAAATAGTTGTTTCACTGGACAAACTGCTAGGGAAGTTGCAGCGACTGAGAATGATGCAAAAGATAGTGGCATCATTGATAATTGGAAGGAGAAATATGTGTTACTAAGGAGTTGGATCTCAAGCACATTGACCGAAGAAAGCATACACCTAATTGTGGGTTGCTCAACTGCCAAGGAGATGTGGGAATGCTTGGGAAAAGCTTATATTCAAGCAACAAAAGTAATTAATTTTGCTAGAGATTTAGGTCTCAAATACAAGACCTTTAGGACTGTCATATTATGCAGGGGGAGAGGAAACAACAACATCAACTCCAGAGAAACAAGTTTCAAGCTTGCTGGACAGAGAATAGGTTCTCAGAACAGTCAATATGGACCAGGTTCTCCTAACAATAAAAGTTTCCAAAGTGAAAATAAGGAGAATAATAGTATTGAGTCATGTTAAATATGTGGTAGGAATAATCAAACTGCTCTTAAGTGTTTTTACTGGGTGAACTACTCGTATCAATCTGCAGATGGAATATCACATGCAACGAGACGTCACATTCATACCGAAGCATTGACAAAATAAGTTTTTGCTGGGTATTCAAAGTTTTTTTTTTTGCTAGGTATTCGAAGCAAGCTAGGGTAAATGTTCCTCTACTCACTAGCTTGAGGGGAAGTGTTGAAGAAGAAGGAAGCTGATGATTGGAACATGTCAAAGGAACAGGTCGAACGAAGCTGACTGGCATGTCTACAACAAAGTGTTGAAGATGAAGGAAGTTGATGATTGGAACGTGTCAAAGGAACAGGTCCAACGAAGCTGACTACGAGTTTACAACACTGCTATACAATTTGAGTCGCATTAAGATTAGACTACTTATATCTATTAGGATTATATTACGACTAGGATTAGATTACTATTAAGATTATAGTACAACTAGGATTAGATTATTTATAATTGCATTATTATTATTATAGTAGTAATATGTATTGTAGTAGGACTCTAAATATAGTTAATTTAGGACTCTACAATTCCTCTACAATTCTCTCCCTATATAAGGAGTATGTACTCAACAATTTTAATCATCAATACAATTCTTGATGTCTCTAATCTTAGACGTGAGATTTCTACAACAGAAACACATCAAATCGATTGTTTCATAAAATAGGTATTTTCATTGTTACAGAACAACAAAATTTAACAAAAGAATACAATACAATATATTTTAAGTAACAATCAAAACAAACATTGTATGTATTGTAACAATACAATACAATCTAATACAATAGGTTACAATAATCCAAACAAAGTGTTTATGTTTTTGAAAAAATATAAAAATTTCTTTTTGAAGTTCTATATTAATAAGAATAAAATTAATTATGTCATTTTTAGACAAGTAAATAGAAAAATGAAAGGACTAGATTTTAACAGTGACGTGGCGTTGAATGAAAATTAGAGCACATGTTTCAATATATAGCTGACAGTGAATCTCTTATCACTGTCTGTTCAGTCAACATTATCTGCTAAAGGAAGAAAAGAAAAACTTTGCTGCTAATAGTACTCTATTTAATTGCTTTCACAAACTCTAAGAAGATCTATAAAATCTTTGTTATTGTCCTTTTATTTATCCTATCGACATATCAATTTTGATTAATATTTTTTAGATATATATTAATATAAAAAAAATTATAATTTATACTCCCTCCGTTTCACAATGAATGACCTCCTTTCCTTTTTAGTCAGTTTCAAAAAGAATGACCTCTTTCCTTTTTTGGTAACAATTTACTTTTTGCTTTTCACGTGGCATGTTTAAGACCACAAGATTAAGGGCAATTTTGTACATTTGACTTAACTTTAATTTAGGACCACAAGATTCAAAAGTCTTTTTTATTTACTTAAACTCCGTGCCAAGTCAAACCAGGTCATTCTTTGTGAAACGGAGGGAGTATTATTTTCTGTAAGTTTTTGAATATTTAAAATTTTATTTTAGAATATCAAAGTAACGTAATCAATTTAGCTCTGAAAAATAATCAAATTATTATTCGAAAAATGCAACATGATAACTATAAAAACGGAGGGAGTATAATCATATTTTTTGGACGGGGGGTGATTTTTTTATTAAAACAATTGGAATAAAATATGTATTAAAAAATTAAGGAATTTATCATATATTGTATTTAAACATAATTTCATTTATTCTACAAAAGAGCTACTACATCACTTGACCAAAGTAATTTCCACCACTTACCACATACTGTATTATTTTACCGTTTTAACTTATGTATAATACTTCTTGATAAAGTAGACAAATATTGTTCAACCTCTCAAAATAATATAATGGATAATAATTATTGGATCAAGGAGTGTTAAATTAATTGTAAAAATGGAATAATTGCAATTGATACGTGTTGGACGTTAAAACATCGAAGGAATAAATAAGTCATGACAGGTGGCGGTTCAACAATGGTTTATTGGTTGGTCGGTTATATACTACTCCAAATATAACGGCTTCTCCATACCTATCACGGTGCATTATAATACTCCATCGGTCCCTAATTACTTGTCTACTTTTCCTTTTATAGTTATTCCTAATTATTTGTCCATTTTGACAAATCAAGGAAGAATAATTTTTTTACCTATTATACCCTCAATTAAATGACTAATGACTTTGAAAAATATAGAATTTTTCATCCACTTCATAATTAATAGGGGTAAAATGGTAAACTCACTATGTCATTAATTGTTTTCTTAATATGTGTGTCAATTCAAAAGTGGACAAGTAATTAGGGACATAGAGAGTACTTGTTAAATCTTTCTTTTTTATACAATAAAGAAATATTGTAGATTACAATCACTACGTACCTCCGCCACTTTAATTATCATAATTTTCTTTTTTAAAGTCAAACGATAATAATTTTGACTAACATTTTACGATGTAACTTTTTATCATACGATATGCAAAAAATTACAATTTATAGTACTTTTCGTATAATTTTTTAATATCTAATTTTTTTTTGTTTAACATATCGAATTAATATATCTAATTTAACTTTGAACATTAGTAAAATTGATTTTTGAAAAATGCAATATGATAATTAAAAGTGGACAGGGATCGAAGAGTATTAATAATAGTCAGAGATTGATGTAAATAAATGATTTTTTGTTCAATATTTCCGAGCTATATATCCATGTTTAATTCTGATCATTGGAATAAATGAACCTAGCCAAAGAAGTTTGGGGAAGAAAGATTCTTTTTTCTTGTGCTTGACGTATAAATAAATTGATTTTATTTTTCTGTTTTTTAATTCATAGAAAAGAACATCTCTAGGAGGCTTTTCAGAAATTACTCGTAAAGGCTTGATTTATTTAAGATTATTTACTTGAGTTATTTTTATTTATTTATCTAATTATAATAAAAATAGATGACTATTTTTACTTGTTGAATTTTAAAAATTAATAGACAATTTGTCACCTAGTTCCCTAGTCATTTTTAATGCATTTTTTAAAATATTAAATTTAATAAATATTCAAAAGATACTATGATAAAATTGTCATTCAAAAGATACATCATTTTTGGTTGTTGCATATGCCTAGTGAATAGTGATATGGCTAACTAAGTAGTGGCATGCGCAATTTTGTTCATAACACTTTTCAGCTTTTGAATGAACCTTAAAAAACTCGATCAACTTTTATTATTATTATTATAATATATATGATTTTAAATATCCAATAGGCGTTTGGTTATAAATTTCAATATTTTTCTCTTATCTAAAATTATAAAATTAGAATTAAAAATGGAATTTTTTTAATTATACAAAGAATCGAAGATAATATTTTGTTTGACATTTACAAGGTGAAGCTGAAAAACAGAAATGAAGTATTTAAAAAAAAAATTAAAATCCAACTTCAAGTTGGATTTCT
Organism: Solanum tuberosum; assembly: GCF_000226075.1. Taxonomy (NCBI): domain Eukaryota; kingdom Viridiplantae; phylum Streptophyta; class Magnoliopsida; order Solanales; family Solanaceae; genus Solanum; species Solanum tuberosum. Next base: position 96,591 of record NW_006239171.1, read on the forward strand.
AAATTTCATAACCAAACACTATTTTTTAAATAAACTGAATAATTATTCCAAATAGTTCTTTAGTAACCTCTTCAACTCTAACATTTCATATAACATACATTATTACATGTTAAAATTTAAAATGGTAAGATTTTTTTTTAAAAAAAAGTCTTTTCTTAAATTTTATATTGTATCAAATTATTTAAGAACATAAAATGAAAAGGGAACTTAAAAATAACAATAATACTAATAATAAGAATAAAATAATCACAAAATGTCATTATTGGCAAGTAGAGAGGCACATGTACGTATAATTTGTTTTAATTTGTTTTGGTGTGTCTTCCAGATCAATTTATCTGGCAGTCTAATTGATCAATCAGCCAGCAAAATATATGACAACATTATATTGTGCCACAAATATTTAAAAAAGAAAAAAAAAAGGGATGATATATTCTTTAATTTTTTCATTTAAAGTTGATTTACTTTCCGTTATAAAAGTGACTTATATATACTTTTATCGTTATATAAATGACCTATATATACTCCTATCGTTATAACAGGAGCTCACATATATCCTTCATCTAAAGGAAGTGAAAAATTAGTTTAATATATTTTTATACTTTTAATTTTTTTAAAAATTCATGTAGAGGTATATATAATCCTTCTGGCAAAGTTCATGATATATATTATTTTTCATACATCAATTATTTTTTGACTTCTTTAATTATCATTATTTGATTTTTCTTTGTTTCATTCTTTAGTGTATAGAAAAAAAAATTAAAACTAATTTTCTTGCGGCTATATTGTAATGTAATTTTATATTTGTAAAATAAAATAAAATTGGGACATCTATAATAAATTTTACAAAAAATTTAGTAAAACATAAATAAATTGGACCATCAAAATAATAAATTAAAATTATTCGTTCAAATAACAAAGAAAACAAAATACATGTGATGAGGATCAAATATACCCCATATGAATTTTATTTTCTTTAAGAAAATAATTAAGAAATTAAATTAATTTTTTTCCCACTTCTGTTAGAGGAAAGAGTTATATAAGTCATATGTATAATAATGGACTGTATATATGAGCTACTTTTATAACAAGAGATATATCAACTTTAAATAGCAAAGTTGAGGGGTATATAAGATAATTTTCCCATAATATGATGTGAACGTTTTTTTTAAACAACGTGATATCACTTTTTGTCCCTCTATTTCATTTTTTATGATTTGATTAACTAGTGTTGAAAATGTTTAGTGATAAGATTAACAATTGTTAAATACTAAATTAAACAACACTATTATCATTTCCCCTTTACCTAAAAGGATTTGAATATTATGACAACAAAAAAGTCCTAAGAGAAGGACAACCAGTAGTTAACCTTAAACTAATGCACAGACCATTAGAAGAACTTTTTTTAGATTAAACAAGAAAAGAAAATAAAAAAATCTAAGGGTGTGTTTGGTATGGAGGAAAACAAGTGGATTTTTGACTTATTTTCTCATGTTTGGTTGGTGAGTAGAAAATATTTTTTCGGAAAATATTTTTTAGTGTTTCTTTATGAATGAAAAATATTTTTGAGAAAATATCTTTCATTTTTACTAGAGAGTAGAAATTTTTAATTTTTTGTAAAAACAAACTTTTTAATCGAAAATTTTAAAATTTGAACCATTTTTCATAAATAAAATTTTAAGTTGTAAATTTTTATTTTTATTTTTTTGGTTGGGACTTGGGGGAGGGGCTGGTTTGGGGATAGAGGGGTAGAGATAAAATAAATTGATTTTTCTAAAAATAATAATTGTAATTTAAAGTTGGAGGAGAGTTTTGGAAAATGTTTTCCTTAATTTTTGAAGGGAAGTCATTTTCCTTAAATTTGAGGAAAATGAGTTGATTTGAAAAATATTTTCCAAACATTTAAGGCTAACCAAACATGAAAAAATTGGAAAATGTTTTCCTCCATACCAAACACACCCTAATTGAATAATTTGGTATAATGATATGTGCTAGCTACAGTATAATAAAGACACAATTTTTTTAAAATACTTTGTATATTTTAATTTGGCATTTCTCTTGCGTATTTTTTTTTGTTTGAGTGTTTTACTTCTATATATTTATATGATTATATTATTATTGTTGAATTTGGGTAGATTAAGCATAGGATTTATGTTATATGTATAGGTATGTATGATAGTGTAAAAAATAATAATAGTATAAATATAATTAATATATACTGATAAGTTATTTATTATATATATTTTTTTAGATTGCCAATTATTTTTAGATGAATTAAATATCGAACGTGTGTTTAGATAATAAAAAAAAAACCTATGAAACATCATACTATTATATATATCTCAGTATTGTAGTCTTGAGATCATAATTCTTGAATTAATTATAAAGTAATTCTAAGTTTGATAGGATAAAATAGAAGAATTTAGATTGACGATGTAAATTTAATATGAATTTTTTTTACCGTCAATAAAATATAATATAAATTTAATTTTAAACTTAATCTTGAAATATTTTATATTAGGTACCAAATAATATCCCTAATCTTAAAATTTATGGCTGTAAAGTTTGTGGCGGTGGATTTCAATTTGTTTTAGTCATGCCTTACATGTTTGGACTAGAAAACTCCTAATGTGACATGACTTGCCATTCAATTTGGTTCACTAATCCTCTCTTGTCATAATTGCCATTAATTTAGTCAATTTTTTTTAGTTTTGGACAATAATAATTTGTTTATTATATTGAACCGGGTAATCATTCAATGTGTTTAATCTCATGTTAGATTTTTTTTCCCGTCAAATATACTTTATAATGTTGATGTACGAATAATAGTGTTACCACTTACCACTTTTGTAGTTAGTTTTGGGGTACAAAATACAAATGATATTTCAACCTAGCTATAATTCGATTTTGATTTTTCAATATGAATAACATATTTGTCAATATCACCTATCTTTGCTCAATTTCCTAAAACCTTCTCTAACCCAATGTTGGAGTTTTGTAAAAAAGTTAATGCTACAAAAGCAAAAAAATAAAGGTTTAAGTCATCGACAGTCCCTTAAAGTTGTCTGCATAATTCACTTAGATACCTCAACTAAGACTTTTACCTATTGAACATTTAAATTGTTCAAAACATGTACCTATTAAACACAAAATGCTGTTATGACAAAAAATGTGTTTTGCATTTCTCTGAAGCGCGTGAAAAGATTCAAAATAGTGTCTTTTTGAAATTTTTTACATTTTTTCTTCTTTTATTGACACTTGACATTATAATTAACTTAAAAATATTTTTCTTCTTTCATTTACACTTTTTTCAAAAAAGAAAAGGACCCCACTCCCTACCTATCATCTTCTTCATACTTTAGTTTGCAAAACATTCTTCATTTTAGCTCCAACATTGTTTTTCTTTCTTTTTTATAAAAAAAAGAATATTATTTCTTTCAAATATGAAGATAAATGAAAATCAACTATGAAAATTCAGATTTGAAAGTTCGTATGATTTATTTCAAATCTCATAAAAATAAGGAACAAATATGAAGAAGAAGAAAGAAGATAAATGATTTTTACGTATAAAAAAA
>NW_006239171.1:100380-105368 GCF_000226075.1 Solanum tuberosum
AAAGGGGGTTGGGTAGGGGTGGGGTTGGGTAGAATAGGTTGACATTTTCATTTTTTTCTTTTTCTTTTTAAAAAAAATTAGATATAAAAAGTGTTTGAAATAATTTTAAACAAATTTTATTTTTTTATAATTTTCGGGGCCCAGTGCCACATGTTATTTTTCAATTAGCCATTTTGCCACGTCACTGCAAATGTATCACACACTCTTCATATATTCTGCTGATTATCAAAAAATGCCTAATAGGAACAATTTTTGACTTGATAAAAGTGTTCAATAGGTACTAGTCTTAGTTGAGATGTCTAAGTAAATTATGCGGACAACTTTAAAGAGACGCTGATGACTTAAGCCAAAATTAAATGAATATAATTATCAGAGTTGTATTTTGACACGAGGAATTGTAATTAGCATGATGTTCTTGGAGTTTGTTCAATTTTCTTTTATTCCACCCTTTTAGGTGCCAATTCCACCAAAAGATTAAAGTGGTTCTAAGAATCTACAATTTTTTATTTCCAAAACATAAATTTGCTGTTAAGACAATTTAAAATTAACACAAACGAAAGATCATCATTTACAAATGGAAAAATTCTTTTAGCCAGAAAATTTGGCTAGAATTTGGCCAGAATGATAAAAGAACATAAAAAATTGTTAAGTTTATGATTTTTCAATTTTCCAAGAAATCATAATCAATTTCAATAATTTGATTCATAACTAAAAAAAACTTAGACATATTTAATGTTTTTTCCTTAATACAAATACAATATTTAAGAAAAAACTACTGAATTTTATCAAAATTCTCATAGTTGATGATCTAGCAAGCTCTGCCTCTAACAAGTACCCTGACAGAAGCATCAACAACTTATTTTACTATTCAAATCTCATGACGTATAAATTATACAACTTCTTTACCACTTTAAAGCTCATTTTTTGTTTAAAAAAAATGCAGAAAATTAATTAAATTAAAATGTATATGTCATACCCATCAAATAAAAAAAAAACAACCAAAAGATAACGAATACTTCCTAAAAAAACACATAAAATTTAATATAAGTAGAATTGACTATATAAAAGAAAGCCGTTTACGTTGCAATGGGTGGCTCGTGGGACCAATTGCAAGCTCACAAATTCCACAATAATTAGTATTGGACGGTTCAAAATAATATTAACTTACAAAAAATTACCCAAAAATTATTAAATTCTTCTCATTTTTTCTTCCATAAATACCTATCCATTTGCACTCACTTCTCATCAAATCAAAACAATTTCTCTCTCTTTAGCAAAGGAAAGATGACTAAAGAAGTTGAATCAGTAACAGAAAGAGGAGAGTTTTCAGCAAAAGACTATACTGACCCTCCACCAGCACCATTAGTAGACTTTGAAGAACTAACACAATGGTCATTTTACAGGGCAATTATTGCTGAATTTATAGCCACTTTGTTGTTCCTTTATATTACTATTTTGACAGTAATTGGGTACCAACACCAAGCTGATGTAGATGCTGGAGGTGATGTATGTGGTGGAGTTGGTATTCTTGGTATTGCTTGGGCTTTTGGTGGCATGATTTTCATTCTTGTCTACTGCACCGCCGGTATCTCTGGTAAGTTTTCTCAATATTAGTTATTTCGAGATTAATTCAGAATTAGTTATTTCAAGATTATTATCTCATTTTTAGTGCTGGATAAAAATAACACAACATCTAGAGATAACTAATTTTGTGATTTTATCCCAACTAATCATAGAATAAACTTATCCTAAAAATAATCTCGAAATTAGTTATTCTTTATCCCTCCTATTGAAATTCAGAAAAATGTTTTTTGATTTCTCGTATTTGATTGGTTAAAATGTTTTTTTCTAGAGAGCAAATTTTTAAAAATAGGGAAAATGATTTGGAAATAAAAAAAATAAAATCACAAGTGACAACAACTCATATCTTAGTATTTAAGGAAAATGGTCTGAAAAATACTCAACTTTGATTGAAATTACTGTTACGATACAAAATTTTATGGTAGACATTTTACTCTGCACTATTTAATAATGTATTTTAAATGTATATATGTATCCACGTGTGGACACATTATTATTTATAATGATGTAATATTTATGATGTCCCCGTGGACACATATATATCTTTAAAATATACTATTAAATAGTGCAGGGGTAAAAGATCATTTTCAAAGTTCGGTATCATTATAGCAATTTGGGTCAAAGTTTAGATATATTTAGACATTTTTTCCTAGTATTTATTTAAGTGGAGAAATTAAAAAGGGAGAAAAGGAGTAATTACTCTTTCCCAAATTAAATTTCTTGTTACATGTTTAATTGTTGAAATCATCTAATCATACAGGAGGACACATCAACCCAGCAGTGACATTTGGACTTTTTTTGGCAAGAAAAGTATCACTAATCAGGGCAGTATTGTACATGGTAGCACAATGTTTGGGTGCTATTTGTGGTGTTGGTTTTGTCAAGGCTTTCCAATCAGCTTACTACAATAGATATGGTGGTGGTGTTAATGTCATGGCTGCTGGTCATAACAAGGGTGTTGGATTAGGTGCTGAAATCATTGGTACCTTTGTTTTGGTCTACACTGTCTTCTCTGCCACCGACCCCAAGAGAAACGCCAGAGACTCCCACGTACCCGTAAGTATATATATTCAGAGTTTAAATTCTATGGAGTGACGTGACAATATTATCTAATGTTTTAATGTTGATAGGTGTTGGCACCACTTCCAATTGGATTTGCTGTGTTCATGGTACATTTAGCCACTATCCCAATTACTGGAACTGGCATTAATCCAGCAAGGAGTTTTGGTGCTGCTGTTATTTACAATGGTGATAAGGCGTGGGACGAACACTGGATTTTCTGGGTTGGTCCATTTATTGGAGCGTTCATCGCTGCCTTCTACCACCAGTTTGTCCTCCGTGCAGGCGCAATTAAAGCTCTAGGTTCATTCAGGAGCAATGCCTGATTTCAAATTTCATCAATCCAATGAATAAGAAGAAGAAAAAAATTTGTACATAATTAAGAAGAAGAAAAAAAAGTGTTTGTTTCTTTATCCTATGAATTCCCCTTTCTCTTTTGTGTATTTGTTTTTTCATCTAATCTTGTTTGTATCTTTGAATTATTATTAAAGTTAATGTTGTCTTGCAAAGTTTAAGTTTGATCAATATGATCCCTATAGTTTCACCTCACATTCTTATAACTGAAAACATCTCTTTAAAAGTTTCAAATTTAACTGAAATCATCCCTCTATTAATTTGTCCATATTGGTCAAAAACTAATAAAAAACATGATCATTATTAGTAGGGTTTAATGGACAATATCTTGCTTTGAACATAAGAGTTGCTAATAGTAAGAGGTTTGAGAAAAAGAAAGATTAATTAATGCCTAATGACTTTGAAAGAAAGCAATAATAAGTACTAGTAAAATCAAAGAAAAGCAATGTTGCTGCCTTGTTGGCATGGAGTTTCTAATAATAATAATTATTTCAAGAGAAATATTAATTTTCTAGAACTGAAATAGTGAAGTTTGCAAATAGCTACTACTCATGTCAAATTAATATTTGTAAATATTAAGGGAAACTCAGTATATTATGTATTTCGTGTTCATAAGGGTCTGAGGAAGGGTTACACTCCTAAGAGACGTAATTTAAACAACCTATTCTGATGTAAGTATCATTATCTAGGAGTATTTAGTGATAAATTTAGTAAGAATTGGATTACATCTATCATAAACATTAATTTTAACAAATGTTCTTCCAAGCTGTGAACTTCATGATCAAATACAAACCTGAATACTTACCATTTTCTTAAAATAATTCAAATATTGTCTAAACGCATAGCAAATCTTTGATCAAATTTGCCATAGACAAGACAAGGTTTAATTTTCCCCAAGCTAACACCTTTTCAGCATAACTTATTTTTCTTCTTTCTTGATTGATGTCTCTAACTTGTGGTCTACAAGCACCTAGCTAGTAAGTACATTTGTCTCTATCCATCTCTTGTGGGTGTCATTGCCATGAGGACCCAAAAAAAAAAATGTAAACAAGCTTGTAAACCTATAGCCTTATCCAAAACCACTTAAATAATTGTCATGAAGTAATGCAGTACCAAATAGTGGAGTTAAAATATTCATAGGACTATGACAACAAAACTTGGGTCTATTGTTTGTGATGCTTCTCGAAAATGCTATGATGATTGATACATTTTACATTTTGTAATCCTCTTTTACCAATTTAATAATGAAATGGAAACATGTTAGGTAAACTAAAGCCTAACTCAACAATTTATTATTTCTTTAATTTAATTAAAGTGATGATGTTCCTATTATTCCCTAGTCAATTTTGATAAAGGGTGCTAGGCCATTCCCTGTCATCAGCTTGTCCGTATGTCCATCACTTCCTAGCCTTTGTTTTCTTTTTCCAATTTGTTCGTGAGTTATTAGCTTTTGTCCTAGCTTTGATTTTCATGATGAGTAGGAAAACTATTATTAAAGAAATAAGTAAAGAAAGAAGATTTTTGATGGTGATCATGCAACAACATATGCTTGACGTTGGTTCTTCTTTGGATATATTCGGGGCGGCTCAAACCCGTTGGTGGCCTAAGGCCAAAATCAAATTAGAGGCCTTAAAAAAAAATTATAAATGATTTTATTTTAAATTTATTTTTCTAGCTTTTTGAGATGCAAAGTTGTTAATAATTTTTGTATTGTCAATCTCTTCTAATAATTCTTTTTTAATCGATAATATAGCCAAATCACTTAATCTTTCTTGAGACATTGTCGATCTTAAATAAGATTTTATTATTTTTAATTTTAAAAAACTTCTTTCTGCTGAAGCCACTGTTACAAGAATTGTTAACATTATTCCATAAGCAATGTAAGCATTTGGAAAAGAATCAAGTCTTTTTATTTGATTGAGTATCTCAATTAGAGTATTGTCTTCTACTTTTATGATTTCCCTTAACACTTTTAATTCAGAAAATAAGTCTAA
>NW_006239171.1:106485-106974 GCF_000226075.1 Solanum tuberosum
TTTCCGTTATTTTCTTGATAGATTTTTTCATTTTCCCCCTAAACGCCAAATTATTTCTTCCAAGAGTTTTTATGATAGAAATAATTCTTGACAATACATTTTTTCAATGTTCTCTATCTCTATTAATTTGGTCTTGAATGTTTTTATCGATTGTTTTATTATTACACAATCTAAATTCTAAATCAATCCATGAACTCATATTAATAATATATTGGTTAGTTGTTTCATGAGTTCTAAGCTTAGTAGTAAGATTTTTCCAATCTCTATTACCTTCATTAGCTAACTTATTATTATTTGCATTAAAGGTCGTATTAAATAACTTACAACAAAAACAAAATACCTTATTCAAATCTTTGGAATAAACTAACCATCTTCTTTCATGTCTTTCTCCATTTGCCAACTTTTGAAAATAATATGTAGTAGAAAAGTGCCTTAAAAATTTATCCTTTGGAAAACATGTGTCGGTAATTCTAATTGGTCCCTTTTCTA
>NW_006239171.1:107285-114794 GCF_000226075.1 Solanum tuberosum
TCGACTTTTCTTTTTTTTTAAAGTTTTGAATGACCGGATTCATATTTTCTATTTGACATATTAAAATCTAACAAATATTTTAAACACTATTTACAATATCAAATAAAAAAATATAATAAATATAAGACACAAAATAAAAATAATATTAAAAAATTAGAATGATATTACCGAATTCAAAATCTATGAAGACTTGATTTCCGAAAATGAATCGGATTGCTGCAATATATTTTTCTCCAAAATTTAAAAATATAAACTATCAATAGAACAAACAAGTTCTTAAGCTTTGATAAGAGAGATGTAAAATTAGAAAAGAGAAAGTGAGAAAAAATAGAAGAGAGAGGATAAACTATATAAAAACAAAATTAAAAAAAAAAAAGGTAAAAAAATAAGATAACTTCTACATTAAAAAAAAGTACACAACTTTTTATTGGAAAGTTGAAAAGTCATACTCAAATCTATCAGACTATCACTTCAGTTTTCATTAAGCCTTTTGCATTTTTTATTTTTTTTAGCCATTTTTTAGCCGTTTGCATTTATTTTATTTTTTTAGCCCTTTTTTTAGCCATTTGCATTTATTGTCTTAGTTTTTTTTTATTTTTAATTTAACCTAATTAACTAAAAAATGGGGCCCCCTAAAATTGGGGGCCTAAGGCCAATGATTTTTTTAAAAACTAACCAGCCGCCCCTGGATATATTGTTGGAAATAGTTATTGGATCGGGTTTCTTTATCAGGAGTGTTACCCATTAAATTTGTTTTTTTTAAAGTTCTATACATAACGTATATTTATATAATAATGAATGTGTTGGGAATGCAGTTTTGATGATTGACAAAGAAAGATGAAACATATCAGTCAACATGATCCAAAGATACACTTTCACGAGCAGTTAAATTCGAGGCAAGCTCTTAAAATGAATAAAGACAAGTGTGTTGAAATCAAGGAATGGATGGTGTTAATTTCGTGATAAAGCTCAAGGAAATAAACATCAGATGAATTAAAGAGAAAGAATCAATGAGTATGAATTAAAGAAGGAGTCTCATATGAAGTAAAACTCTTCAAGTGACTGGTTAATTGAAGAGTTGGAGTTCAACTACAAACACAAAAAAATCAAGAAGTTTGATTTGAAGAATGAATCTAAAATCACAAAGAAGTCCGAATATAAGTGTTAGTATCACACAAAAGGAAGGAATCCAAACGACAGGAGGAGTCCAACTCAAAAGAGGAGTCCAAGTCAAAATAAAATTTAAAAAATAAAAGAAGTTGCATCCTGGAAGTATTAGGACTCTAGAAGCCCAAGTGAAGTAAAACACGACAAGCAGCAGTCAATATATATAGGTGAAATTGTCGAGAATAAGTGTGCACTAATAGAGCTAAAAGGGAAATTGGAAAATTGACTTCAGAAGTGCTACCAGCAGGCTATGGGAACACATGGATGAACCAAGTCCTATTACAAAGTTTATGCATTAGGAGGTTTTCACTGAGTATTGATGTATCTTTAGTTCAGTGCGTTATAAACTGAATTAGGAGTTTGTCTTCTAGTTGGGATAACTCGAAGACTTGGGAATACATACCTTTGGAGGTTTGTGTTGAGGTTTGGAAATTATAATTTGTAATTCCTTAGGTTACATAGGCTTGTAATCTGTTTTGTGTTGAGGCTTAGTAATTTAGTGAAGTTGGAGTTAAATCATGTAGGGGTACAGTCATGGTTTTTATACATTTTTGAGCCGGGTGTTTTCCACGTAAAATATTGTGTTTTTACTATTTTTTTAGAACACGTTAGGAAACCAGTTCCACAATTAGGTGAAAATTTAAAGTTAGTAAATTACTAGGTCTTGCAGACTAAACATTACTATCAGAGCCAGTTTTCTTGTTAAAAGCTTAACAACTTAAGAAAAGATCGAGATAATTTCTTCACTACTTATTGGCCATAACGAAGGACAATTAACCATCCGACCACCATTGTTCAATGAATCACACTTTGGGTGGTGGAAGACACGCATGAAGGACTTTATCCAAGATGAAGATTACAAACTACTGGACCAACCATCCCTATGAAAACTGTGGAAGGAGCTTACGTTCCAAAGGTAAGGGTTTACTTCACTGCTGAAGATCTAATCTTTTAGGAAGAATGCAAAAGGCAAAAACATTTTTTGTGGCTTAGGATCTAATGAGTATAATAGGATCTCTAACTGTACCATTGCTAAACAGATATGGGACACACTGGTAAATGCTTACGAAGGAACCAACCAAGTTAGGAAATTCAGAGTGGCTATTGTCACGATCCGAGCCTACACCCTGAACGTGGCCGGCACTCGAGAACCATTTCTGGTCCCCAAGCGAACCCTCATCCTGGCTGACTACAAGCGGAAGACTAACTCAAGCATACAAAGCTAAAAACCGAATAAAAATTCATGAAACTCAAATACAAAGCTTTAACTCAAGTGGAAAAAACTCCGAATAAAATAAATTATTCAACTCGCCATAAAATAGACAACTTAAGTCTTTAAAACATTTAACAAATTAAATGAACAGACTTCTGAAACTCTACTGTCTATCTATGAAGCCTCTAAATGACAAAGATGGAAGTCGGGACAAGACCTACGACATCCTAACAACTGTATAACTGAAAAGTAAATGAAATCCTCCGGAAGCAAGAAGGCTCACCATAGCTAACTCGAACTCCATGTGGTATCAAGGAAGCTCATGTTGATGATCCCGAATACCTGAATCTTCATCATGAAAGGATGCAGGCCAAATGGTTCAGTACATGGAATGTACGAGCATGTAAGGGGAATTCTAAAACATAACATAAGTTTGAAACTTGATAAAAAGGGAAACATACTTACCTCTTCTCAAACTTACTCAACTCAAGGAAATACTCAACACTACTCAAACTTACTCAACTCAGAAGTACTTAAGGATATGATACTCAACTCAGGATACCTAACTCGAAAGACTCAACTCATGATACTCAAGGATAAAGCAATAGTAAAAGATGCAATATATATGGAAAGCTGTAAAACTGTGGATAGCAACTTAATGTATTGAAAAATACAATAATACTCAATGTGTTTATAAAAATACAATATAACTCTGTGGGAGTTTCTATAACCGACAACCACCACTATGAGCCTAAGTGATGATACAACGTCTTGCCCAGGCTGCCAGAACTGTCCTATACTTTGCCATCATATAGAACGCATTAACTAAGTGGATCCACTAGTCTATTCTAAAAAGTATTAAGGAATCATCTAAAAAGTATGAGCCTTTCTACCCACGTTGGCTACATGGTTTATGGAGACTTGAGTTATCATGAACTCGCGTCCCCCATATTGGTGCTCAATACTACTCCCAAAATATACTAAACTCATATGTTTAAAAACATAACTCTTTCTCTGGTTTGAGATAATTGCTCAAACTACCCTCTTAAAAGAGGTAATTGCTCTTGAAAACTCTTTCTAAAAAAACATATCAACTCTTGGGAAAACTTAGTTCCCATATATCATTTTAAAGTAAATGAACTCAACTCTACTCTTTCTCAACTTAGTGCTCAAGTCTTTAAAACAATTTGTAAAAAAGACTTCTTAAAATAAGGTTCATACCGAATTATGGACCGACTCAATTCAAGGTTTTCAATAACCATACATAGAACTCAATGCTCGAGACTCAACAACTCAGAACTCAAGAACTTCAATGGTAATACTCGCCTCAAGAATACTCAACTCAGAGGGTTCATGCAGAATTATGGGCATGAACAACTCAACTCATGGACTTCAAGATACTACTCATCTCAAGAATGTTCAACTCATAGGGTTCCTACGGAATCATGAGCATGAAACAACTCGACTCGAGGGTCTACATAACAATATGTAACTCATGTATATGACTTTTTTCATTCTCATACTTACTTCCTCAAAACTTAGCTTGAATCGATAGTTGATCTCAAAAGATTCACAATTGAACTCAAAAACTTTCTTGAACTCTACTCTTAACTCTCTCTTGAATGTGAATTATGAATTCAAGAGTTATGGTTCATGATATGAAAGATCTCGTGATGATAAAGTATACTCATGAATACATTATCCTCACTCTCATACTCACTTGCTCGAGTCTTGAAACAAGTTATTAGAAATTGTAGAAGACTCCTCAAAAAGACTCAAAGGGACTTTCTAAAAAATGTTCGAAAGAATTCTCAAAACTTGACTCGCAACTCTACCTTGAATTTGATTTATGAATTCAAGGTTGTGATTTGTGATAGGAAGGATCTCATGATGTTTAGGAGTGTTTTTAGATAGTTAAATATGAGAAACAATCAAGAAATCACTGTCTGGAAGCAAGTCCGCGACGCGGAGATGCATTTAAATATTTGGTTGCGAAATAAATTTTGAGGCAGAACGGTCCGTGACCACTCCGCGATGCGGAGAAATTTTTTCCAATCCTGAGGAACAGGTCCGCGTCGCGGACCTGGTACCCAGATTCGCCCGACTTTTTCCTTCTTTGTTTTCTAACCTCAATTCACCTTATCTCAATTCTTTTTCTCAAATTCTCTTTAGATTCAGATACCCACTACATGTACACAAGAATCTAATCAAATACAACTCTAAAATCGACACGATTTCCTCAAGAAACTCATCAATATCATCTTAACTCAAGAACGAAAGTCAATTTCAAGAACACAATTCAAGAACATCAAACCTTCAACTTTCTAGAACGAACTTAACGGTGAAATTAACATGATTGGCATGTGGGTAAACAAACCCAACACTATGGAAGCTTACATACCTCTTAGGGATCAAACCCATGGCGAAAATCCGCAACAACTCTCAAGAATCTCGACGAACGCCTTGATCCTTTCCTCTTTTCTCTTCTTGAACCCTCAACTAGAACCCTAAGCATAGATTAGAATTATAAAACTGAACCTAATAGAATTAGACCCTTAAAGCCTTACTAAAAATGAATTAAATCTAATTGGTTAAGGAAAAGACCAAAATACCCCTTACTATTTTTGGGTAACTTTCCTTAACTGGACAATCTAACTTCAAAAGAGTATATCTTACTCATACGAACTCGAAACTTAGCAAACTCAGTGGCGTTCGAAAGATAATTCAACGAACTTTCGTTTAATACCTTGTATCCCACCTAAATAATTATGTACTAAGAGTTATGGTCATTTGAAGTTGACCCAGAACTTAGAAGAACTAAGGAATGACTTGAATGAACTCTCTTTAGTTCTTCTTGGAACTCAAGGTGCTACTTCTAGTGACCTTAACACTTAAGAAAATTTTAATTCGTCGGTAAAATCCTACTCACAACGAAGGATGGTTCAAGTCTTAGCTCAAAAATTTTCTAGGGTGTTACAGCTATGTTGTTCACTGATTATGAAACATTCAGGATGAAGGAAAATGAACCTCTTCTTGAGAGGATTACTAGAGTCACCACTCTAATCAATAAATTGTCATCCCTAGGAAAGGTACTTACCACGGAGGAACTTTTAAGGATTCTACCATAGGCAAAATGGGATGTAAAAATTACTATCATTAAAGAAATTAAAGATATCTCCGTCATGATACCTGATGAACTGGTAGAAAATCTCAGAACTTATGAGAATATGGATGGTCTGAGGAAAGAAGAAATGTTCAATGATAAGTCATTAGCCCTGAAAGCATCTGATGGTGATGAATCTGATCTAGATGAAGATCAGATGGCTATCCTGGCAAAACACTTCAAGAAGTTCTTAAGAAAGAAAGAAAATGAAAAGAAGGAAACAAGTAACAAGAAGTGGTCAAATTACAAATTTCAACCTGGATGCTACAAGTGTGGAAAAGTTGATCATCATGTCAAAGAATGCCCTTAGTAGGAAGTTGAATGGAGAAAAGAAAGAGTTGAAAAAAAGTTGAAAGAAAAAGAAGAATGTGCCATGGTTGCTACTTGGGATTAGGAACTGAAGAATCTGATGAAGAGGTAGATGAGATTTCTCTCATGGCTATTGGAGATTCAGACATGGAAGAAGAAAAACAAACTTTGAGCCAAGTATCCTTCACATAAAAGAAAAATGTCATCTTTTTTCTAAAAGAAAACTTATTAGCATGATGAAAAGCTTAATTAATGATCTTCAAGAGTTAACCTGTGAAAGATATCAATTGTTCAATGATTTTGCACATAAAATTTTTGAGTGCATAGAACTCAAACTATAACTGATGAAGAAATTAACTCTCTAAAGATAAAATCGGAGGTTTTAAAGTTGTCCATTATTGAAAAACGGAAGATTAATGATACTGAGAACAGACTAGAACATGATATGAAAGAATGCAAAACTGATTTTTCTGTGACAAAGATAAGGTGAAAAAACTAAATCTAGGTTGAAAATTGATCTTGAAAGAGCTAATAGATGGACTAATTTCTCCAGAATTGTTAACAAATTGAGTGGTAAGGTGCATGATGAGAAGGATGGTATAGGATTCCATCAAGAAAATATTATCTCTGAAGCTTTGTGCTGTATTTGTGGTAAAATTGGTCATCCAACTATTGAGTGTCCAGTTACTAATGGTTATAGAAAAAGAAATATTGAATTGACAAATGGAAATAAATTTATACATGTCAACAGAAACAAGGGCGAAACGAAATATGATTCACCCTTTTGATCATAAGAAAGGACCTAAGCTTGTCTGGGTTCCTAAGACTAACCCTTAAACTGTTTTGCAGGTGAAGCTTAAAGGAAGCAAGCAATATTAATTCATAGATATTGTTTGCTTAAGGCATATCATTGAAGATAAACAAAAGTTCCTTTCGCTTACTTCAAAAAAAGGGGGAATGTGTTATTTAAAAAAAAAGGAAGGATGTAGTGCATGGGGGAAGAAAGTGAGATTATTATTTTAAAAAAGGAGAAGAGAGTGAGGATGAAAGTGAAATTGATGACCGTGCATTGTAACATATTGTACCACTTGTTTCAATTATTGAACAAACTAAGGGCACATTGATAGGGGAAAATGAATCTCGAAACTGATTTATCCACGAAAGTATGTGGTTGCTGAATCGCATTGTTCTTAGTTTCTATGAATCAGATAATAATTGATGTATTCTAACAATAAGTAGGGAGCATTTTGAAAAGAATAGGTTAGATGTAACATCCGACAATTTGAAATAGCTATGAAGAGGCTTAGAATTGGAATTAACTATTTTTGGAAGGAATTCAAAAATCTGGAAATTTGGTTAAGTGTGGGAAATCAGTGAGTTTTGGCCAACTTTGATCAGTCATATCTCTAGCTCCGGATGATTTAGGAGTAGTTCCAGTTATGGTTGCGAAGTTCGTGGAATGATCTTTCTAACGCCACCGAGTTTGCTCGATTCCGAGTTCGTATGAGTGAGTTATGCCCTTTGAAAGTTGGGCAGTTGGCAGGGGATCCGCCCGGAAATTTAAGGGCATTTTGGTCTTTTCACAAATCAATTCTTTTGGGGTTATATTGATGAGTTAGGCTTCTTGTGGATCATTTTAGTTCCATTTTAAAAGAGT
>NW_006239171.1:115330-115468 GCF_000226075.1 Solanum tuberosum
CAGAGCACCCCAAACTCACCTCTGAAGTTTAGGGGCTGGTGCCCCGCGCCACCTATGGCGTCAGGGTCACTTGCCCCATCTATTTGTCGTCGGTTGCCCCATTTGAGTTCATTTAAAGTGTGCATTCACTCCCTTTCG
>NW_006239171.1:116562-116733 GCF_000226075.1 Solanum tuberosum
GCATCTTATGACGATGCAGACACAGGTACCCCGGATCAGCATCCTGTACGCCGTTGATCAAGTCGAGCACTCCAGAGTCAGTGGTGAGCCTATTTGTATTCCGGAGGACTCGGATATTTTGTGTTCCTAGTTTTGTTTTATTAGGATGTTGCGGGGTCTGTCCCAACATCC
>NW_006239171.1:117189-117511 GCF_000226075.1 Solanum tuberosum
AAAAAAGTTTCCTTCTAATCCGTGCTTGCGCATGTTTTCAGAGGATCATGCCTCCACGAAAAGCAGTTAGAGTTTGTCCAGCTATGAAAAGTGTTGAGGAACAAGAGTTACCAAGTGCCCAAGAGGTGCAAACCTAAGAAGAGATCAAGTATGTTGATTTTCGTGAAGCCATCCGTATGTTGAGTCAAGTTGCGACCTACCATGTTGGGCAGAGAGATAATCGACATGAAGTGGTTGATACTTTAAGGATCCGCGAACTCTTAAGGATGAACCCACCAAGCTTCATAGGTTCAAGTGTTACTGAGAATTCAATTTTTTTTAT
>NW_006239171.1:119443-121012 GCF_000226075.1 Solanum tuberosum
ACATTTGGTTCTTGAGTACATACTGAGTATCTGAACCTAAAATGGATTTGAGAATAACAGTCGAGTTTAGGCAAATCGGGGGGTAATATGATGAGTTAGAGTTGGCTGCTGTAGTTTTCGCTTTGAAGATATGGCGTCACTGTTGTATGATGTTCATGTGGGTGTGTTCACTTAGAATGAGCTTAATCTCAAACAGAGAAAGAGTGGTTAAGGTACTCAAGGATGATGACATGAGTTTACTTTATCACCCTGGTAAGGCATATGTTGTTGCTGATTCCTTAAGCAAGTTGTCTATGGGTAGCACCACCCATATTGAAGAAGAACAGAGAGAATTAGCAAGAGATGTGCACCGATTTGCACGCCTGGGAGTTAGTCTTATGGATTCCACAAGGAGGAATAGTGATGATGAATGGGTCTGAACCATCAGTATTGCCAGAAGTAAAAAGGTGAGAAAGACACAGACCCTATCTTCTTTGAATTACAGGCAAAATGTTCAGAAGCAGTGATGGCTTTTGAACAAGGGGGAGATGGTGTTTTAAGGTATCAAGGTGGATTGTGGGATTGGTTTCAAGGATAATTGAGATGATTACCTATCTTACATGGAGTTGCTTACAACAATAGTTACTATTCTAGCATCCAAATGGATCCTTACGAAGCTTTTTATGGGAGAAGATGTAGATCTCATATTGGATGGTTTGAAGTTAGTAAAGCAGGGTTGATATATCCAGAGTTAGTTCATCAAGCTATGGAGAAGGTGAAAGTGATTTAAGAAAGGTTGGAAACGGCACAGAGTCGTCAAAACTCCTACACTGATGTTAGGAGAAGGGCGTTAGAGTTTGAAGTAGAGGATTGAGTATGTTTGAAAGTTTCAACCAGGAAAGGAGTCATGAGGAGATTTCGGTTCAGATTTGGATCACCAAGTTCGCAAGTTGAGAACGAAAGAGGTAGCCTCAGTCAAGGTCCTATAGAGGAACCAATTAGTTGAGGGAGCTACTTGGGAAGCCGAAGAGGACATGAAGAAGAGATATCCATATCCCTTTGAATCCGGAGGAAATACAGATTTAGGTATTAAATTCCTTCTTAGCGCTCTTTGAATTTTAGTGAGCATGTAATTGTTGTTGTTGTTTGCATGATTGCTTGTTGGGTGTTTGAATTGATGTTACACCCTTAGACTTGTAAGGGTAACCTCATTCGAGGACGAATGTTACCAAGGGGGAGATATTGTAACATCCGACAATTTGAAATAGCTATGAAGAGGCTTAGAATTGGAATTAACTATTTTTGGAAGGAATTCAAAAATCTGGAAATTTGGTTAAGTGTGGGAAATTAGTGAGTTTTGGCCAACTTTGATCAGTCATATCTCTTAGCTCCGAATGATTTATGAGTAGTTCCAGTTATGGTTTCGAAGCTTGTGGAACGATCTTTCCAACGCCACCGAGTTTGCTCAATTCCGAGTTTGTAGGAGTGAGTTATGGCCTTTGAAAGTTGAGCAGTTGGCAGGGAATCCGTCCGGAAATTTGTAAGGGTATTTTGGTCTTTTCCCTAACCAATTCCTTTGGTTATATTGTA
>NW_006239171.1:123141-138264 GCF_000226075.1 Solanum tuberosum
AGTTATTTATGAGTTGAACAGAGCCAAGGTAAGTGTTCTCTTATATTCTTTTCAAGCTTAAGTTGTGGTTTAGCTTTCCAGCTCGCATACTCGTACATTCCATGTACTGATGCCAGTTGGCCTGCATCTTATGATGATGTCGACACAGGTACCCCAGATCAGCATCCTGTACGCCATTGATCCAGTCGAGCACTCCAGAGTCAGTGGTGAGCCTCTTTGCATTTCGGAGGACTCGGGATATTTTGTGTTCCTAGTTTTGTTTATTAGGATGTTGCGGGGTCTGTCCCAACATCCATCTCAGTATGTTAGAGGCTTCATAGACAGTCAGTCAGTTAGTTTTGAGTCTCTCATCTATGTATGTATATAATCTTCTATTTTGGGACTCGAGTTGCCTTTTTTGGCCAGATTTTATCAGTTAAGTTATTTTATGTCCTTGCATGGCATTGAGTTATTCCGCTGAGTTAAGAAAGCCAGGCCAAGGGTTCGCTTGGGGCCAGCAATGGTCTCCGGGTGCCGGTCCCGCCCAGGGTGTAGGCTCGGGGCGTGACATTAGACTTGGGGATGACTAAGCTTGCATGAACTCCCCTTAATGATTGACTAGAATAATTGTTTTCTTTAATTTTATTAGCGAAAATGATATTCAATTCAGCCTTGCACTTTTAGTTGGGTCTCCCAATTCCAGATCCCTGACTTGTTTTAATCTAATTAATTATTAGATTGTGCAGAGAAATAGTGCAACCAAGCAATGGTGAACACACAATTGCTCTTATCATGTATGTTCTATATTGATAGAAGTTAATATTATCTAAAGTAAACACTTAAGAACTCATATTCCATGTATCAATTGTTCTAATACAAATAAAATAATCAATAAAGCTCAAGAGTCTCATTTTGCCAAGTTCCTATCTCTCACCAATAAATTGATAAGCTTGCAATAAACATTTTACAACACCTTTCTCTCACACTAAGCATTCTTGAATTTTTGTTGCAAGTTCAAATTAAGATATTCCCCAAAATACATCAACTGGTGTTTGAGATGTTGCCCTCTTAAAATTTCTCTTAACCTAGTACATATCTAATTCCCATACCAACTCATGAAACACCTCTTCCTTCTATTTCACCTTGAACTCCCATTTAGAAATCATAAATGTCTAGAGGATGCCACTATTAAGGAAGGTCTTAGAGCTAGCATGAAAAAAATATGATTTCCTTGTGATTTTTGATGAATACTCAATTCCTATTCAGGTATGGACTTCCAAACCAAACAACAAAAAGAAAAAAAAGTTATTGAATATATGAACCATGCTGATCTACATGCTTCAAAGAGAAAAATTGATACTACAATAAAAAGTTTGAAGTAATATTTTCACTGATAAGATTGCTAAACTGGAGGCTGCTCATGCAACATATGAAAAAAAATGTCTTTCAGATAAGGATTTAAGCTCTACAGACTAATCTTGATAGAGAAAGGGATGAAAATGCTAAGATTATTCGTTGGTTGACAAAATTATTGTCACATGTTCCATCCTTTTCTTCACTTTCCAATGTTAGTTCCTCTGTCTTTATTCCTCTGCTATCTAGTGTTTGTTTTTTGATTAGTGCTCAATTGTTTTTGCTTCATTCAGTATGACTTAGATCTTATATAGAATACTATCAGATAATTGAATGGAATGGTTATCTATTGCCTTAATGACTCATGTTTTTGATCTCTATAATACATTATTATGTTGCATGAAGTCGTTATATGATTGTCTTGGTAATTGCCCCAGTGGCCATGGATAGTTTAACAAATCACTCTAGCTAGTTTATTATAGGATTGACACAACTTTACAATGATGCCAAAAGGGGGAAGGTAAGAGTTGAGCAGTGTTTATAACCCATTGACTAATCTATTTCATTCTAGTATTTCATGCTTCAGTGTCTACAAGTAAAGTTATTTGATTGCACAAAGACAAGAGGTTTGTCATCATCAAAAAGGGGATTTGTTTTGGGATTTATGCAGTTTTGATGATTGACAAAGAAAGATGAAACACGTCAGTCAACATGGTCCAAAAATACACTGTCACAAGCCGTTAAATTCGAGTCAAGCTCTTAAAATGAATAAAGACAAGTGTGTTGAAATCAAGGAATGAAGGATGATAATTTTTGATAAAGCTCAAGGAAATAAACATCAGGTGAATTAAAGAAAAATAATCAATGAGTTTGAATTAAAGGAGTCGCATATGAAGTAAAACTCTTCAAGTGATTTGTGTATTGAAGAGTTAGAGTTCAGCTACAAACACAAAAGAATCAAGAAGTTTTATTTGAAGAAGAAGTCTAAAATCAGAAAGAAGTCAGAATATAAGTGTTAGTATCTGAAGTTTACGTAATCAAGACACAACTTCCAATTCAAGTGTCTACGATCGTACAATAGTAATATAACCCAACCAAGGGTTGGGGTCGAGTCCCAAGGGAGCGGTTTCTGAGAATTAAGAGTTAAGGGAGAAAAATGCTAAAGTTAACCACAACTAAAAACATTATCGAATAAAAACATAATAAATTAAGGGGTTGACACGAATGTCATCATCAATGAAAGGGTTTGTAGTCAATTAACAATCTAAAAACAACAGCGAAAATACGAAAATGCAAGTATGGAGACGGGATTTTTGGAATGTGATAGGAATATGGGATACACTACGCAATCGGGTAAATGCTATTGATGGTCAATTGCTGAACATTTGTAACTAGGCTAGACTTTAGTGGGGGTAAATTATCTCTCTAGCGACTTACCCCAAATCAACTCGGTTTCTCTCGAACACCGAATTGCCGCATTTAAGCACAACCTCTGCCATAGCCCATTCACTCTCTCGAGCTGAATGTGTGGAAAAAGGCCTGGGATTCACTCTCTCGAGCTGAACCCACGACGATCCAATAACCACCGGCTATCGATTTAGTAGTCTTAGTTTTAAAACTTCTGTCTCGAGCAAGCCAAAAACACTAAGATGAAATCGTATTTGCAACTACAATTCCATTAAGTTCAAACATAACTACTAAACGAAATCACATTTAAACCAAATATAGACCAACAATAAGCAATACCCAACATGAAATTTAACCCATATTCACATAATCACAACCCAAGAATTAGGGTTTTAGCTAGACATAGAAAAAAGGAAGAAAATGATACCAAATCGAGGTAACATCAACTGGGTATGATTTATATTCACTTCAACCGAGTCTAAGATGAGGAATCTTCAACACCCATTTCCAATTTCTTGGAATTGGAAGTCTTCAAATCTTCAAAAGCTAAGAACAAAGTCTCTCTACTTGAAACTTAGAAAAATAAAATGTAGTATCTGAAATTGCATACTAAGATAAAATTTCAAACTAGTATTTATAGTTGTAAAAAAATGTGTTGCGGAGGATCACTCGGCGTAGTTAGTCAGGATCGCCGATGTACTCGGCGATCCGCCCTTTGGTCTGCTTCATCGCCTTTCAGCTTTTGCCTTTAGCATCTCCGCGTTCTGGATTATTGGGCGATATAGTACTGCATCACGAAACTATTCGATGACGCGCCGACTGCTCCTTTTCATCGCCGACTTGATCTTTTCCTTCAGGGTTCAGTACACTAGAACTTTGGGTGAGGTTAAGGCCATTCGGTGACTCGCCTAATGCATTAGGCAATCCTCAGGCCTGCTTTTCTTCGTCTTTTCAGCAGTTGTGTTCCTTTTTTCCAAGTAGTGTCCATGCTTTGCCTCAAACTCCAAATACCTGAAACTTAAGGTTTTACATTAGTTATTGAGACAAAATATGCATTTGAGTCCAAATTGTGGATTCATCAACACCCCAACTTAAACTTTTGCTTGTCCTCAAGTAAAACTCAAGTTAAGCAGTTCAAAAAGGATGTCTCAAACAGTGCTACACAAGACTCAATCATGAATGTACACAACAAGACTCAACTTACTCATGCAACGATCAATTGTGTACTCAAGGACTCAAGTTGTGACACACCATTATCAAAGAATCTCAAGCTCACAATACTTGCTTCAAATGCAAGTTCAAGCTCAACTAAAGTGTTCAAGTGCCTTCACGCAAAGAATGATTCCATTTTCACACACAATGGTTCAACAATTTAAAGTTCTGGAATCAAATGCAACGCTCACAGTCACAAAGATGAGCATAATGCATGATTCCGCCCATAGGTTTTCCCGTAATTTCCAATCAACATTTGCTTAAACTCACTCAAGATCACAAAGGTCTTTTCAAGGCTTGTAATGGGGCTGAGTGCAAAGGTATGGTCATTTATGCTCAGTGACTTCCATCCTCATAAAAATGTGGTGCTCACAACACTTCCTTTCCTATTCCTTCATCAAGTTCATTTGTGCTCACAAGTCATCCCATTATTCACTTTCCATGGATTGTTCGGAATCCCCATTTTCTTTGTACTCTCAAACTTATTCCACAACTTTTTTTTTATATATATATGGAATGGTTCCATTTCTTTCAAAACCATGGGTAAGAAGGGGACTTTCTTGCACATCTTGATTTACCTTCTCTTTTCACCACATGCCTAAGTTGGCTATTCAAACAAACCACAAATCATGAGGATTATGGGTAATGGGTCAAGAAAGGTAATGTTTTCATCAAGTTTCTTCCAAGAAAAGGTGAAGGCTCAAAAGGTGTTCAAAAGAGGTTCACACACTCACAAGGTAGGTCATAAAATAGGTATTTATCAAATTGGTTCACACTCTTTAAAGTTTCCAAAGATCATTTCAAGAGTTCACATTACTTAGTCAACTGGACCAACGGGGCGAATTCTAGAATTCATCATGCACAGTTCATGGTAAGCTCATCACACCAGGCATTGACACTAAAGTGAAACAAGACTCCACACTTTCGCTAGTATGCAACGATCATCACAAGAGACTCGATTCGATAGCTAGCTAGTCACAACGAGATGTAAAGAGTTTACATATTGTCTATGCAACTTCATTTGGCCTCATCGTAGCCACAAATTCATGTTTGTTCGATTATGAGCACTATTCAAGTCATCGGTATTGATCAAAACTGATACTCAAATTTGCAAGAGAACAACCACATTTAACATATACAAGAGGTGGCAATTTTTTTCCAGAAGGGTCAAAATCATTTTCAATTTAAAATCGAGGAGCCACAAGCTCAAACCTTCCACAAAAAGCACTGTATAACACAATTATAGACTTCAACCTAAATATATAAACAAAACAAATATGCACAAAGGTGGGCGTCACCCCACCACAAACAAAATCTTTTGTCCTCAAAAGCAAATAATATAATATCCAAAATTTTAAATAAAGAAAGACAGAGAGGGAGGTAAATAGGGGATCCTGTCTGAGCAGTCGCTCCATCTGTCTGGGCATCAGTGCCCGGTGCATCTGCCTGGTCTCAGGCCTCATTACCCAGAGTCATTTCAGAAGGACCAACTCCACTGGAGTCGGCTAGAGGTGTATCTACCATGGCCTTCTGAGTCTTAGTAAGGCCTTCACATGATACCTCGTCAGAACCGCCATACATCTCCTCATCCGTCTCTGCCTCAGACTCGGGCAAAACTGGCTCAAATGGAACATCGGGAATATCGACCATCCCGAAGACCATAGACATATCAGTGGACTTCAACTGGTCCACATCTTTTTTTCACTTTAGCTATGTCGGCTTTTAAAGTCTTCACCTCCTATGTGGTCTCTTGGTTATACTCACACACCACTATCCTAGCCGCTAGGGCATCAATGGCAGCGCTTAATGGTGTCACTGCTTCAGCTAGGGCAGTCTGAATCATGCCCGGAGTAGAGGCCTCTAGTCTGGCATCCCGACGATCAGCAGAATAGGCAAGTTGCCCCATCCAGAGTAGGGAAGTCTGGGTGAGTGGAGCCCGGGAAACAATAGCAACAATAGTAGGTCTAAGAGGCAGTGCAGCTACAGAAGAACCTGGAGTATCAACAAACGTAGCAGTGGAAATATATGTACCTGAAGGCCCAGGGTCCGGAGTAGGCAAAGATGCCTCTGCAGGTGATGATTCTATGTTTACTGAGTCCACCGGGGCTGCCTTTTTCTTTTCTGCCTGATCCTTAAGGTACTCAGCTTCGATCCTCCGGATATTAGTGGAGGATGTGGGAGTTACTTCCACATCCTTCTTTGCATCTCTAGGTACCTGAGCACATCTGCACAACTCAGTGATCAATATCGAGAAGGAAAGTGAGGTCTGGCGCTGCTTTGCATGCATAAGAATCTCTGAAGCAATGATCATCCCCAAATTTATTCTAGTTTCCTCTATGGTGCAACCCAAACAGGATGCCTTAGCAAGGCGAAGGATCAACTCATTTTGGGACGGCATAATTATGCTGTTGATAAAACCGAACCAGAATCTTGCAGCTATGTTTAGATCTTTCTTTTCAATCGGAGCCTCTTCTGCCAACCACTTCGGAGTATCATCTGAAATTAGTGGGGCTAACCACTTTTTCATCTTATCCAGCTTCTCTGTTCTGATCAAGTGCTGGCAGTGATCATTAATCTTCGTGGACAGGCCTAGGACTGTGTTGATTGCGTCATCATCGCACTTCACCCTTTTCCCTCTAACTACCGCATGGTCAACTAGTTTGAAATCGGCTGCCAACTTCTTTATCTGTGGGATCAAAGCACTATAGGCACTGTAGAACTCACAGACCTAATTTGGAATGTATGGGTCACGGGTTTTCGTGAAGATTTGAAATTTATGCTCCTTTAGACAGCGCATAATCTCGGGATACCGATCAATAACTCCATCTATGGACATGCGCTTCTCCTTAATAATTGTTCTTAGCCCCTCAGTCTCGAACTTATTAATTGACTTTGAAGGAGGGTCCTGTACTGGAGGTGCCAGCACCATTGCTTGTTCTGGGACCGAAGGAGTAAGATTGGCGGGCTGAGGGTTCCTGATCCTAGATGGATCATTCCTCTTTTTAGATCGTAACTCCTCCCTCTATGCTATGACAAGCTCATCATCTTCAGACTCTGTAGTTTGAGGCTCCTCACCTTCAGATGGGGTGAGGTGAGTAGCATAAATGCCATCGCTATCTGAGCTTGCTTCCGATAACTCAAATGCCTTGCCTTTATCTTTGTCTTTCTCACCAGTTGTGGATAGTTTTGTGGCTTTGTCACTGGATGAAACTACATTCTCATTCAGTGTAATCCCCTTTGCTTTCCCTTGGAATGACATGTTTCTCCCAGCAACTTTGGACCTAGCAATATCTGCAATCATAGTGGGAAAAGTTATATAGACTTAATCAATTTCATAGAGAAGTAGTTGCAGAAGGACTCACCGAGTAACTCGGTGAGTCACCAAATTGCCATGGCGATTTGAATCGAGCTCGCCGAAAGAGTTGGCTCAAATATTTTGGCAAGTTGGCGAAGGGAAAAACCTTTAGGCAAATCGCTGATTCCATTCAGCGAGCAAGGGATAGGTCACCGAAAGTTACAGTGCATAAAACGTTCAGGGGTGCAGAGAAAGGGAGATCAAAACTACCTTCGGCGAGTTACCGAGTGCTTTCGGCGACCTCAGGCTTCTCGCCGAATGTTACAGACTTCAACTACTCATTTAGCATGAAATTAAAGGCGAGATGGGGATACTAGGAGAACCGCTGAGTGGTTTGGCGAGCTCGACCCAGCTCGCCAAATGACCCAACGTGCCTACCTTCAACCCACTTTCTCGAACTCAACCCCGCAACCCCCTAAAATAAAATCAAAGCATGCACTAGTTCAATTAAGCTCAGACCCATATCACCCATCACACGAGGATACTCAGACTTCTCCCGGTTTTGCCAGATTAAACAACATGCAACACAACCACACAAAATTTAATCATTTCAACTCACAAACATGCGGGATTTCAAAAATCAAGACAAAATGGGCAAGATTCTCGAGTTAAAATAGGCATTTGAACAATCTAATCTTATTAGAGAAGCCCAGTACATGATAATACGATAATATCATTTGCATAAGAGAACAAATTACTGACAATAAGTTCGGGGTTAGAAAGACCAAACTTTTGTGCCGATTAATTTACTTTGAAATGCTAGGCGGCAATGAAATCCAACTCCGAGCACAAATCAATACTAATAATAATTTAAAAATGCAAGAAATATAGAAACTAGAGTGGAGGTGTGAGTTTGGGCAAATAAAAAGTGAGGGAAAGTGAAGAGTTTGAAACTCTAAAACCTTTGGCCATAAACAACTGTCCAGTTCGCATTCATTCGACGACATTAATATTGCTCGCCGATCTACTCAGCGATGCACCGAATGATTACTTACCTCGCCGAGTTTTACAGGACCTTCAGTCAAAGTGAGGGTCCAAACGGTGGTTTACATCGGGATCGCTGACCTAGTCGGCGATTCGCCAATAATTTCCTGTGCTCACCGATTGTTACAGACTATGATGTGAGAGTTTCTTGAGGCTAACGATGGTCTGGGTTGGTATCGCTGAACTCCTCAACAATTCACCGACTGGACTTATGTTCGCCAACCTGCACTTTTCAAACACTATCCACACTTCAACCTGCAAAATCAAAACACCATTATTTCTAAAACCAAAATAAAGCATTTTAAGGGGTTTTGGGTTGCCTCCCAAATAACACCTTAGTTAACGTCGTGGCACGACGCAAGTCACCATTCAAACCTCATTTTTGGGGTTAGCCATAGTATCACTAGGCAACACCTATTTTGCTGCAAGTAGAGATGAGACAACACATGACCCATAAGGTTCTCGAGCAGCTGGATAGACTTGGAGTGAGAACCAATCATCTGTTTCATCCCTTCGATGCTCTCTTTCATCTCATCCAGCACTCTATCATGCTCAGTTAGCTTGTGGAAAATGATTGAGAGCATTCCTTCGACACGTTTGCTCTCATTGTCCTTAGGCCTTCTTCGCTCATAAGGAGAGATGTATTTATCCTTCCGTTTGCATTGGTCTTTGATCTCTACCATCTTTTTGGGGAACTCATCTATCTGAGTCATCAGAGCGGCCGATATAAAGTCCTTCTCTACTTCTTTGTTTTTCTCATCCATGTGATCAATCATTTGGACTGCCATTGCATATGGTTGTTTTGCAATGCCATCCGGAATGAGTTGATCGGTCAACACCTTGTTTCTGGGACCAAGACTTCTGTAGAAACAGTCAAGGAGGACTATGTTGGGAATGTCATGAGTTGGGCATTGAGCTATCGGTTCTTTAAACCTTGCCCATGATTCATGGATCCGTTCACCTTCCAATTGTTTGAAGGTTAGGATGCGATCCCTGAATATCATAACCTCTAATGGAGGAAGCTCCATTTGCACGCGAGTATTGCTCGATATACTCACCTCTTCTGCTTTAAAGAACACAAAAGCAAAACAAAACTACAAATTAAGTAAGTAAACTACGACTAACAAAAGAAAAATTTGACTCAACATGAATTTCTCAAGTAACACCACTCCCCGGCAGCGACACCATTTTGATGTTTGCGTAATCAAGACACAACTTCCAATTCAAGTGTCTACGATCGTAGAATAGTAAAATAACCCAACCAAGGGTTGGGGTCGAGTCCCAAGGGAGCGGTTTCTGAGAATTAAGAGTTAAGCGTGAAAAATGCTAAATTTAACCATAGCTAAAAACATTATCGAGTAATAACATAATAAATTAAGGGGTTGACACGAATGTCAATTATCAATGGGGGGTTTTGTAGTCAATTAACAATCTAAAAAACAACGAAAATGCAAGTATGGAGATGGGATTCTTAGGAAGTGATAGGAATATGGGATAAACTACGCAATCGGGTAAATGCTATTGATGGTCAATTGCTAAACATTTGTAACTAGGCTAGATTTTAGTGGGGGTAAATTCTCTCTCGAGCAACTTACCCCGAATTAACTTGATTTCTCTTGAACACCGAGTTGCCGCATTTAAGTATAGCCTCCGCCTTAGCCCATTCACTCTCTCGAGCTGAATGTGTGGGAAAAGGCCTAGAATTCACTCTCTCTAGCTGAACCCACGACGACCCAATAACTACCGGCTATCGATTTAGTAGTCTTAGTTTTAAAACCTCTCTCTCGAGCAAGCCAAAACCACTAAGATGAAATCGTATTGCAACTACAATTCCATTAAGTTCAAACACAACTACTAAACGAAATCACATTTAAACAACAAATAGACCAACAATAAGCAATACCCAACAGGAAATTTAACCCATATTCACATAATCACACCGCAAGAATTGGGGTTTTATCTAGACATAGAAAAGAGGACGAAAAAAATACCAAATCGAGGTAACATGAAATGGGTATGATTTATATTTACTTCAATCGAGTCTAAGATGAAGAATCTTCAACACCCACTTCCAATTTCTTGGAATTGGAAGTCTTCAAATCTTCAAAAGCTAAAAACAAGGTCTCTCTACTTGAAACTTAGAAAAATAAAATGTTGTATCTGAAATTGCATACTAAGATAAAAATTCAAACTAGTATTTATAGATGTAAAAAAATGTGCTGCGAAGGATCACTCGGCGTAGTAAGTCGGGATCGCCGATGCACTCGGCGATCCGCCCTTTGGTCTGCTTCATCGCCTTTCAGCTTTTGCCTTCAGCATCTTCGCATTCTAGATCATTGGGTGATATAGTACTGCATTGTGGACTTTTCAGCGACGCGCCGACTGCTTCTTTTCATCGCCGGCTTGATATTTTCCTTCAGGGCTTATCACACTAGAACTTTGGGCGAGGTTAAGGCCATTCGGAGACTCGCCTAGTGCATTAGGCGATCCTCAGGCCTTTTTTTCTTCGGCTTCTTAGCCGTTTTGTTCCTTTTTACCAAGTAGTGTCCATGCTTTGCCTCAAACTCCAAATACCTGAAACTTAAGCTTTTACATCAGTTATTGAGACAAAATTATGCATTTGAGGACACTAATTCTATTGAAATAAAGCCCTAGATGAGTCCAAATTATGGACTCATCAGTATCATACAAATGGAAGGAATCCAAACGACAAGAGGAGTCAAGTTCAAAAGAGGAGTCCAATTTAAAATAGAATTCAAAGAATAAAAAAAATTGCGACCTAGGAGAATTAGGACTCTAGAAGTCCAAGTGAAGTAAAATACGACAAGCGACAACCTATAAATAGAGGTGAAGTCGTCCAGAATAAGTGTACACTTATAGAGCTAAAAGGCCAATTGGAAAATTGACTGCAAAACTGCTACCAACAGTCTGAAAGGAACACAATGATGAACAGGGTCCT
Organism: Solanum tuberosum; assembly: GCF_000226075.1. Lineage (NCBI taxonomy): Eukaryota > Viridiplantae > Streptophyta > Magnoliopsida > Solanales > Solanaceae > Solanum > Solanum tuberosum. The sequence continues at coordinate 134,391 of NW_006239171.1, forward strand.
ATTACAGAGTTTGTGCATTATGAGGTTTTCATTGAGTCATAGTATTGATGTATCTTTAGTTGAGTGTGATATAAAATTGAACTAGAAGTTTGTCTTCAAGTTGGGATAACTAGTAGACTTGGGAACATGTACATTGGGAGGTTTGTGTTGAAGTTTGGGAATTATAATTTATAATTCCTTAGGTTACATAGGCTTGTAATCTGTTTTGTGTTGAGGCTCAGTAATTTTGTGAAGTTGGAGTTAAATCTTGTAGGGGTATAAATCATGGGTTTTTACACCTTTTTGGGCCGAGTGTTTTCCACGTAAAATATTGTGTTTTTACTTATTGTTCTTACTCCTTTATTGGAATACGTTAGTGTCATGAACTAAGTACACTCTAGACGTGACATGACGTATAAGACCCTGAAAGGCCCTAAACAATCCACTTAGCATGTATTATGCAAGATCATAGAAACAAGAGAGTTTAAAAGTAGCATTTCCATATAAAAGAGTTTGACAGAAGTAGCGGAAGTCTAAACATTAGTCTTAAGGCCATCTATTAAATCAAATAAGTGATTGGGATGTAACCTATACATCACATACAATATCCGAAAATAAAAGACATGAAAGCAATAAAAGAGTCTAGATCGTTGGAACATGAGGACTCACTAATCTTCAATGTCTATAAGGGAACACTAGCCACGAGTATAGGAGGTAGGAGCGTCGGACCCTACATTAGTGACACAATGAAGGAAAAAGTATGCGTTAGTACACGGAATGTACCAAGTATGATAGAAAGGGACTTTATATGTCATGCAATGACCAAAATAAATCATAAAACAACATGTTAGAAAATATAAGTCATAACCATGGTCAATACAAGCTAAGCATCCTTAAAACATATTCGAGATACTTTTGAGAAAGTAACCTTATTTCATTATTGTGGGAGATTTACCTTTAACTGACATAGATCATGTGAACTAAAACATGGAATCCGGTGTCTATCCCACACCGAAAAGAGACGTCCTTACTTGCCAAGGTAAGAACCATAAACTTCTAGCGTAGGTGGATCCACTAGCTAAGGTCTATCTAAGACAAACCTGTGGTGGCACATAGTTATGTGAGATGGGTAATTGCTGCTTGTCCGCTCGGTGCTAACCATAAATCCCATATAATAGTCATTAATCTTACTAGTCATATTATCCATGGAAAGGCACAATCAAGTAGCCAATCCAAGTTGGAGTTTATTAGAATAGCTCTTTGATTCAACTTAGGTGAGAAAACCTTTCACCCTTATGAATCATTTTTGGGAGAAACCTTTTCACTATCACGTTTTGAGTGGTATGTGAGAAATCATTTCACAACAATAACATTGATGCTTACTCTCAAGCAATCTTAAATCATTTCCATAAATTTCGTAAAGAAACATGCATATCTTTATATATTCATCTTTCATAATTCAGAAGCTTCACTATATGATCAAAATCTCAAAATCATGGATCATGCATGGATTCATGTGAATTCAACTAAAAGTCATGCAATTATCCCAATTCATTCATAAAAAGACATAAAACAATAAATTTGACGATAAATTTGATCATAATTGAAAAGAACCCATTAGATTGAATAAAACCCTAACTTCCATTGGAGACTCTAACTTGCCAAATTGGAGAATTTAGGAACCCTATAGAGGAAATGAATTCATAGGTGAATACTATCATATCTTGATGTCAAAAGACCACAAGCAATGGTGAATTTGGAGACTTGATCTTGATACCCTAGACTTCCTTTTTAAGCTTTAGAGATATAAATTTTGGGGAAGAACTTGATCAACTTTGAAGAATTTTGGAGAATGAGTTCAATAGGGTAATTTGGGGGCTTATAACATTTATATAGGGCCTAGGATTGAAGATAAAATGATATAGTATTGAGTTAAAATTATCTGTAAAAGAACCAAAATCCCCTCTTAAAATAACTGACAGACCCCATCGACGGTTGGACCTACGGTCCGTAGGTCCTTAGACAGACCGTACTGGTCAATTGTTGATGGGTTACATGGACCTTGAAATTGACCCACTTTCGATGGGTTGAATGTATGGTTCATAGTTCTACCTACAGCTCGTACATGCCAACCGTAGAAACTAACTTTAAGCTTTGAAATTCTACCAAGTCTGGGATCAGCTACGACTCGTCAAAGGAATGACAGACCATCATTTTGAATAGTCAAAAGGGTACTGGAACTTTGACTTTTTAAAATTATTTTTCCCCACCACCTACGGTTTCCATCTATGGACCATAGGGGCACCTATGGTCCTTAAGTGGATCCCATAGACACAGACACCAACTCAAAAACTGGAATTTTCCTTCTTTCCCAAACCGAGATGTTCCAATATCTCTCCCTTGGGAACATTCTTCGTCAAATGGAACTCAAGACATCATAATGAGCATATGAATATGATTTAACAGGCCAACATGAATGCAATCATATAAATGCACATATCCGAGGAGGAAAAATCAACTCCAAGCTAAAGAATTTTCAAAACATCATTTCATAAGGCCTTTATGCAACACATACTCTAATGCACATCAACATGGAGAGATCGATCAAATTAACTCATTTTCTTAAAAATCAAGTTTTCATGAGCATGGATGCATAAGGAAATATGAGAATGACTAAGATATAAGGATGAACCATGACGAACTAAGTACCTCAAGCTAGAGTGGGGTTGGAGGGAAAGAGATGAGGGTTGATGAGTCCACAATTTGGACTCATTTAAGGGTTTATTTTAATAGAATTAGTGTCCTCAAATGCATATTTTGTCTCAATAACTGATGTATAACCTTAAGTTTCAGGTATTTGGAGTTTGAGGCAAAACATGGACACTACTTGGCAAAAAGGAACAAAACGGCTGAAAAGATGAAGAAAAGAAGGCCTGAGGATCGCCTAATGCATTAGGCGAGTTACCGAATGGCCATAACCTCACCCAAAGTTCAAGTGTGCTAAGACCTAAAGGAAAATATTAAGTCGGTGATGAAAAGGAGTAGTCGGTGCGTCGCCGAACAGTTCCGCGAAGTAGTACTATATCGCCCAATGATCCAGAACGCGGAGATGCTAAAGGCAAAAGCTGAAAGGCGATGAAGCAGACCAAAGGGCGGATCGTCAAGTGCATCGGCGATCCCGACTAATGCATTAGGCGAGTTGTCGAATGTCCTTAGCCTCGCCAAAAGTTCCAGTGTGCTGAGTCTTGAAGGAAAATATCAAGTCGGCGATGAAAAGGAGCAGTCGGCGCGTTGCCAAACAGTTCCACGAAGGAGCACTATATCGCCCAATGATCCAGAACGTGAAGATGCTGAAGGCAAAAGCTTAAAGGCGATGAAGCATACCAAAAGGTGGATTGCCGAGTGCATCGCCGATCCTGTCTAACTGCGCCGAATGATCTTTCGCAACACATTTTTTGACAACTATAAATACTAGTTTGAATTTTTATCTTAGTATGCAATTTCAGATACAACATTTTATTTTACTAAGTTTCAAGTAGAGAGACCTTGTTCTTAGATTTTGAAGATTTGAAGACTTCCAATTCCAAGAAATTGGAAGTGGGTGTTGAAGATTCGTCATCTTAGACTCGATTGAAGTGAATATAAATCATACCTAGTTGATATTACCTTGATTTGGTATCATTTTCTTCCTTTTCTCTATGTCTAGCTAAATCCCCAATTCTTGGGGTGTGATTTTGTGAATATGGGTTAAATTTACCGTTGGGTATTGCTTATTGTTGGTATATTCGCTGTTTAAATGTGATTTCGTTTAGTAGTTGTGTTTGAACTTAATGGAATTGTAGTTGCAAATATGATTTTATCTTAGTGTTTTTGGCTTGCTCGAGAAAGAGGTTTT